>NC_057809.1:74138801-74164438 GCF_018294505.1 Triticum aestivum
GACTGACCCAAAAGTTGATTCAGTCGACTGAAGTGTGGCTTAATCGGAGTAGTGCAGCACCACGAGCGAGGGGGAGAGCAGCAGTAGCAGCTGGGCGAGCAAGCGATCGAGTGAGAGCCGGAGCAGCAGCAGATCCGGCTAGTATGGCCACCGCCGCTGAAGGGGCCTCGCATTGGGGGAGAGCCGCCGTGGAGATGTCGCCCGCGGCGCCGGCTTCAAGGTAGCCGCTCCATGAGGGTGCGGGATGGAGCACCCTCGGCGCCGGGAGGTCAAGTTAAGGAGAAGGTGCGATGCGATGAGTGTACAACCTCTTTGGTGGAGCCTAGTAGGCCTCGGCTTCGTCCGAGGAGTCGGTGAGGATGCTACGGTTCCGATGGAGCAGGTTAAGGCGGCGCTGTGGGGATGGAGCAGTCACGATAGACGAGGCGATTGTCGGAGCAGCTCCTTGGAGGTGGAGGACGGGGCGGCTGAACTGGCGGGACGGCGAGATGGACGACAGATCCTCATCTGGGGAGGTGGACGAGGGACGTCGAGCTGTTGCATTGGACGACATCATCGGGGAAGAGGCTCCGGCTGGGCAGGGGTGACGTGGCGGACGGAGGAGGGTGGGGTTTCGCGGCTGGAGCGAAAAGGTTATGGCGGCCTGGGATTTCGAATGGTGAAAAGGGGGTGATGGGAGGGGGTGAAGCATGACTTAGGAACGTGCTTGTCCAAAATGTAGGGTGTGTTACAAAAGTACCCCCCACCGATTTGAACTAGCGGCCCTTTCGGCTCAGGGTTAGAAGGGGGATTTCACGTGTCGGGATTTGGCAGCTAGAGGGAGTTTTCGCGCGCGTTGTAATTTCGGGATAGCAAGGTGCGGGTTGTGAAGGCGCTAGTTTTGGGAGCACGATATCTGAATTTTCGGGATATAACAAGACGCGGGTTGAATTTTAGGGACAAGCCTAACGTGTAGGAATATTGTACTTGTACATACCAAATCAATTCGCACTTCCCTCAACCAAAAAGAAAACGAAAAAAATAAAACTATTCACACCACACAAAGAGAGAGTCTTGCCCCGTTTTACTATACAAATGCTATTCAAAGCTACTCCCTGCTTCCATCTATATAGGGCCTAATGCGTTTTTCGATGCTAACTTTGACCAAATATTAGAGCAATGATATATGACATGCAACTTACACAAAGCACACCGTTAAATTCGTCTGTGAAAGGTTCTTTCAATGATATAATTTTCACATTGTGCATGTCATGTACTATTAATCTTGTCAATAGTCAAAGGCGGTCTTAAAAATCTCATTACGCCCTATATAGATGGAAGGAGGGAGTATGAATCCATGTTATGTCCGATTAAATTTTTTCGCTTGCTGTATAATGCATGTAACCTACTCATACCAACATTTTAGTGCATTCCAAATGTCTATACTACCGCTGCAATTCGAACTAATTTGAATTTGTTTCTCTATTTCAATAATAATCTACAATCATGATTGTTGCCAACTTCAACCACCATAGTTTCCTTGCTATCCGCCAGATATAAATCAGACGGCCTATAATGCAGGATGGTAGGCACACCATCATCAACAACTCCGTTTTTTATAAGAGTAGAGATAAAACATATTAAATGTAGTATACCATGTTCATAACCACACCATGTGTATCACTGTTATATATATATTCACACATCCGTCGGTTTGATGATACTTTAAATATTCGAATTTGCTTTTTATAATGAAGTATATATGATCTCTATTCGTCTTTTACACCCACACAACCCTCTTGTCTTTGTAGCTAGCGCTAACTTTCTATTGTGCATGCACACGCCCGCATCCCTCTCACCCTCCCTCATCATTCTCTAGCTCCATCGTGCAAATTCGTCTTTTCACTTTAGGTCGGTCACCCACGGTGTGTGTAGGCCCCCCAGCTCCTTATTTACGGCACACATCGATCGATATGCCTCTCTAGCCAGGTGTGCCTAGCACAAACACAAGCTTCCCCTCTTCTCTTGTCACCGTCCATGCCTCACTCCCACCACTCTTTTCATCGTTCTCATACTCGCACACTCCTCCCCCCCCGATATTGTACGCCTCTCGTACCACCTCCTACGTGCATCCCTCGCTCTATCCTTCTCCTCGTGCCTCATTTGCTTCTAACACACACATGCATGTATACCGATCGATCTCCCAACATATACCTATATCGACTTTAACTACCACCCCATCGATCGATGTACCTCACAAGTTATGTCTCTCCTTTATCTTGCAAAGGGCGATTGATCTTCCTACATAGTTACGTCTGCTTACCACAGCCACATCGTCCCCCCTCATCATTCGTGCATGCCTCCTGACCCGTCTCTCACACGCACGTGCACAGACAACAAGCAGCCATCTCCTCTCTTATTGATATTGCGGGCGTGCCCTCCATTTTTCTAGCAAGCCTATCCCACCATTTGTTAGAAGCAACTCCACTACCACCCCCTCCAACACTCTAGCTCTGTCTCTCTCCCAACCTTATTCATCTCCTGCACATATGCATGGATGCCGATTGATCTCCCTTAATACATGAGGCAGATCGATCTCCTAAATACATGAGGTAGGCCTCTCTCCTCCTCCACACATATACCAGCCATTATACCTCTATAGTTAATTGGGCCTCCCTCTTCCCCCACCACACATTGATAGTCGAGCGCTGCAGGTAGGTATCCATGCCAAAGAGACAAACTGCACATGTCCCATCTCACGTTCCAGTAGGCCAGCCACTCTATATGTTTGACGTGGGCACACACAAATTGGGTGGCACTCTTTATCGATCGTGCGCGCGCGCACACACACACACATCATCCCTCTCTTTGATTCTATGGAGACCTCAAGCCGATGATACCTCCACTCTCTTCTCGTGGATCGCCCCCTCTATATATATGTTATATCCAGGACTCTATTTCACACACATTGCATATGTTAAATTTTTTGATTGACCCCCCCCCCCACAAAAAAAACTCTCAAGAACCCACACACTATATCTCTCTAGGTTTGTATCTCTCTCACACAACCCCACGTAGGTGGTGTACATATACAAGAAGAGAATAGGTGCACCGTGCACGTACTCACGCTTCGTGCCCAGCCACACACGCGCGGGTACACGATGGAGCTCATTTCTTCGCAGAAGATGAATTTGTTTTTGAAACATCAAGTGGCTAGAGACTCGAAAACTTATTTGCCCATTAGTGACTTGTCAGGGCGGTGGATTTTAGTTTGTATGATAATGCTGCATCCACCTAAAGTAATGAAAGTTCTTACGTAAACTTCCTAGTAATTCCCTCTTCGTAGGTGTAGCATTACTCCTAACATTTGTAATATCAGTTTGAAACATGTAATATTGCTGTGTCCTATTCGGCTATTCCTGCGTTTTCAAAATCCTGCGAATCAAACAGGTCCTGAGTTGGTGATGATATTGTGCCTCCCATCTTTCACCAATAGCCATCGGATCTAGATTTGACGCATACAAACCAAGCTTCTCCATTTTTGCAAAAATATGCCCACACTTGTTCCCTATTTACAAACAACTCCTTGTCTCTCACAATCAGCCTCATCTCCTCCCCACCACATCTAGGAGTAGAAGGCCTGCCATGGAAAATTCTGGTGCGATGGCCGCTGCCGGAGCCGTCCACCCCCAATCTTGGTGTTTCGTGCAATGCACGGGCATCTACGCACAGGAAATTATGTCGAACATGGCTAGTTGTAAGCAGGCTTGCTCTACAGCCATGATGATAGTGACTGCAGACGGTGAGGCTGACTATGGTATGCCGAACACGGCGCCTATACGCATGTGTCATCTCCGGCGCAGGGTCTTGTCACTTCACTGTGAGGAGCAGCACGTAATAATTTGACCAACGGATAGTACAGTGCTAGTACTCCTACTACTACATTGGTAGTACTACTACTAGTGCTAGTAGCACCACCGTCTGGATTTAGGAGTACTACCACATCCATCTGGATTTTAGTATTTGACTAGCAATATCTAGTAATGCATGTCACCAAAAATATACTACTCCCTCTGTAAATAAATACATGGTGTTTTATTCCTATCAGCGAGAGAACTTAATGTTTTTTTGCTACTCCTAACTAGAGTACTAATAGGATTACATGCAATGAACTAAACACTGCATGTCATGTTTGGTAGTCTCAAGTCATTGAAAGCATGCACGGCCCACATCTCTCATTGGTTGATATGTCACGAAATAAGAAACAAGGAGGGAGTTAATGCACTGTGCCTAAGTATTTTGGGATTATTTGGTTTTCATAAGGTGACTTACACAACATTTTTGTTTACATGCATTAACATTTAATAGTTAAATCAAAGGTCAAAACTTGGCGCAAAATGCAAAGGGGACCAATAAACCAGTAAACATCAAACTTCTCTCGTTTGGCCCCAACTAGAGGTCCGGTGAGATGACTATACTGCACCGGCACGGAGGGGGACGCAGCTTCATTGACTTACGACAACTGCCTTTGGGTGAATGACACGTGGCCCCAGGGGGTGGCTGGCCCACCTATCATACAGCCAAAGGCAGGTGCAGTAGAGGGCCGAGGAGTAGTACGAAATCCTACGCACCTACGCACGCTAACCAAGGGCTGAGTGATCACTCAAATTGCAAGATCAGTTGACTAGAAGCTACGGTAGACCCATGGAGGCGATGAGCGCGAGCATCAGCCGGCTGTGCCAAATGGTCCACGACGCCGGCCTGCGGCCCGGCACCGAGGAACGTCTCCAGGTAGTATTGCTTGAGGCCGCCAGGGCGAGGGGCCGCTTGGACGACAGCTTTGTCTCCTTGTTTGATGAGGTCCTCGTCGGTTTCCTCGACAAGTTCACCGTCGTCAAGAAGCTTGCAGACAACTTTGACGTAAGCCTCCAGTCGATGCGCCCAGGCTCTGCGATGCTCGCCACCCTCAACGGCCACTATGGTAACAACCTCTCGACGCACTGGTGGCCCTGCGACTGCCCGCCGTCGCGCCGGAGAATGTCCACCTCGAGGTCGCGCTCGCCGCGCAGCACCTGGCGCAGCAAGACACCATCGGCAGAATCACCCACTTCTACGCGCAAATTGTCCACAAGGACTACTACATGCAAGAGGAGGACGATAGGACGCTGGCCTTCTTGGAGTGCAGGGCAACCTTGGACGATACTGTTCGGAAGCACGTTGAGCTCGCCGCCAACGCCGTTGCTCCTCACACGTCGGTTGGTGACCCGGCGCACTAGGGCGTGAGGATGTCGTTGAACGTTGATGGATCCGTATGTATTTTTATCTTTCCGTCAAATCCATGTAGTAGTATATGATACTACAATAATTATCTTGTCGGATGGCTGAGAAAACATGAGGGAGAAGAGATGGTTGTAGCACGGACTCCAAGAAAATTGGTGTCGGATGGGACTCATGTGGGTGGCGTGTGCCGTACTGCTAGATGTGAATGCTACTGAGTTATGGCCCATGCCACCCCACTATATTGAGGTACGTAGAACAAATTTCCTGCAGTCCGTGCTCAGCCCTCCTCTATCTCTCTTCTCAGCCAGCCAGCGGACGCGCGGAGCCCATCGTCTGTTTGCTCACATGCGGCCCCACATGTCAGTGAAAACACAAGAGGACCCACTGAACCTGCACATCTTTCACCTCGATGTGCTGGTGATGAAAAACAAATCCAATAAAGATCTTCGATGGCCGCTTTTGGAGTTACTCAAGAGTAGTAAGATTCTATTTACAGTTTAACCCAAGATGCACATCTCGTGGCTTCAACTACCACTCTATTTTCTTTCATGACACGACCTGGATGTTGGATGTCCCACGTGTCGGCAAAAGGAGGAAGAACCCGACCAAATCTTCAGTTCTGCTATCGGATGAGATTAGTGCACTTGTTGATACTCCTACTAGAATAGAGGCTAGACATGAGAATAGATGCGAGGAAGCAACGTCTACTTCTTTACACTCGAAGAAGAAAGAAGCACGCAAGATCGAGCCTCCGCAGATTAACAATTAATGCATCGAGAAGGCACTAATCCAACTTATAGGAGTAGTAAAATGTATTCTTGTGGTTCTTGTTTTCTTTGGTCTTGCTTTTCTAGTCAAAATTATCGTTGGAGTTCGTGCAAAACGGAGGTCCGTTTGGGGTTGTGCGTTGGAGTTGGCCTTACAAGTGGGACCGCAGTTAAGGAAACCGACTATCGGCAAACCCCCACCTCGTCCGCCGCGCGATGGCTGAAGTTAGGCTGGTCATAGTGGGAGTAACTTATCAAGTAACATAGCGCATTTCAAGACAAGTTTGCTTATGCGGCATATAGTTAATGAGGAGAGAAATGTTTGGAGTAACATAATATGTTACTATAACATAACGCAAACCAAAGCAAAATAAGTCTATAATGTAATAAATGCAATCATCTATGATACTACTTGTATGTTACTTTGCACTATGAAGGTAATAACAAAGACTAGTGTCATATGCATGACACTAATCTAAGTTACTCCCCACTATAACCAGCCTTAGAGAAACGACGAGGTTGAAGAGATTGCTCTAGCACGGACTCCAAGAAATAATATGGTGTCAGATGGATGTCGTGGTGGTGGCGTGTGCCGTACTCCTGCACGTGAATGCTTGTTCTGGCCCATGCCACCCTACTACTCCTACTACTTACTCCTACAAGTATATAGTATACTAGTATCGAGGATTCGAGGTGCTGGTTACGTACAACGAACACATTAGCATATGGCTACAGTAAAAACACCCGCCTGACGCACGAAGCATGTGAAGCTAGTACAAATTTAGAGAAGCGACTCGAAAGCCATTCATAAATTTAGTAAGTTTATCACAGGCATATCATTTTATTACATACAACAGGTCATCAACCCACATCGACAACGAGGATACATTATAAATACTAAAGTTTTCACCACACAACAAATAACAAGCCATGAAATGAACTTCAACTCAACCATTCCGCGGTGTTGGAAACGCTTGCTTTGAACCACAACTGATTCTCTGGGACGGGCCATCTGCTGTCGATCTGGAGACCAATGCAGGACCGATCATCCAGGCTGAAGCGGCCTACTATATTAGTACGAGGGTAGGGAACCACCGAAATGTCCAAGGTATAGACACAGTTGCTTCTCATAAATGTGTCAGCAGTAGTTGGATCGCCTTTCACCATCATCGGATAGTTTTGTCCAAGGAAGAGCGAGTTTTCTCCAAGAGTATCAATTCTGTGCCGGGGAGAAGGAGTTGGCGCTAGCACACTAGTATCCATCCCGAATACCATGCAACGGGTGTTGGAATAGGTCCGGAGAGTGCGACCATGGGAGACACCTGCTTCCTTACCAGTAACATCATCAGTGGGTTGTATACACACAAGAAGAGGTGATCCATCGGAATTAGTTGCTAGGCGCCACAGAGTATATCGGCGCTGCTCGTCCTCATGCTCGTGATCATCACCATCGTCATCTCCCCCTTGGTTATAAAATTTTTCAAGTATGGGTGGTGGGATGTTCACAGGACCTTGGAAACACAAGAAGAAGGTTAATTAGTAAAGGGAAACTTGCTAACCCGCATGCATGTGGATGAAAAAATTATAATTACGGTGGAAGACAAACGTACCGAAACTACTAGGATGCCATGCAAAAACAGTGCCACGAGTGGTGGCAGCAAACACAAGGCCCTCGTATTGAATTGCATCATAATACTCATCTGTGTACAGAAACTGATTTTTGAGCAATATCCATCGAGTCAAACCACGAAGGACGACAACAAGCTTGTTGAAGATAGCAACAACTTGATAGTTGTTGTAATTCCAAGAGTGGTTGGGAACTCGACAAATTGCTATCTTTCATAGAAGACAGTCACCATTATCGTATTTGAACATGCGTACATTACCGGTGTGCTCAACCTCTGGGCAGTGTGCTAAGAGTTTTGGAAGTGGAACCCGGTAACGAGTGTACACATTCACAAGTTTCCACTCGCAATTGGACCCAATGTAAAAAACCCAATCTCCATTTGTACCCGCCCAAGCCTTGCCCTCGAGCGATGGCATCTTAACATCATACGTATCATTATCAAGCGGCATCAACTGGCACAGGGCGAGGCCTCCGTCATGTCGGCGCCAGTCATCAGGGTCACGGCAAAGAAGATAGGGGATATCAAACCGCTCCTTGACTCTTGGGTTCTTTGTAATGATGTTATTAGTTGAGTCGAGAATGGGCTTGAACGAACCTGCCATGCTAGCCAAGGTGATGACGTCGCACCGATCAATGAGTTCCTCCACCACGTCATCTTTCAGATCGGGGCAAGAATAACGGGGTCGTTTTCGGCCTGTTCCCTCCATGGAGAAGACGATCGAACAATGGCAGAAGAAATGGTGAAGGGCTGAAGGAAAATGGAGGAGGGAGAGGAAGAGCGTGCGACAGCAGTTCCAAATCGAGAGGGAAAGGCAAAGAGTTGGTGGACGGTTGCGAGTTTGCCACGGTTCACGAAGAGGCACCCCGGCCTACACGTCCATTCGGAAATACTGGGCTATGCGGGACACTCTGGCCTGTCTAGACAGCCTTTTCTTTTATGTTTACCATAGACCAGCCCGGTAGTTTTTTTTCTTTCTGAAAATGGCTAGCCCAGTTCTTTTGTGATTTGTCAAGTAAGTCGCTTTATCAGGCCTGCTGGGAGAGCTTCATTCGTCTGGCTGAGAAAATGGCCTATCAGTAATGAGAAATGGGCTGTACATTTTTAAAACACATCAAACTGGCAATTATTTTCAAATATCTTTTTTTAATTTCGAGATTTTAAATTGCATTGATTTTTATGCATGGACAATTTATTGGATTTTATATTGATATACATTTATTTTTAAAATCAATCTCAATGTGACTCAAAATTTCGGGATTAAAAACAGTTCAGACCGCACCAACATATGCAAAATTTCGTATAATTTTTTAATCGTGGCCACAATATGGGCTGTAATGCTAACATAAAGAATATGGGCTCCAAAAAAACCCGTAAGAATTAGCAAATGGGCTATAAATTATTTGAAATAATGGTAGATGGGTTGTATGATGTTTTCCACAAATGGCCTGTATACTGTTGGATGTCCATCCAATGGCCGTCGTGCTTGTTCAATCTCTGCTCTTCCTGCTCCAGCCGCTCAAACAAGCACTGGCGGGACTGCCTGCTCCCTCCTCCCCGCGGCTGGCTGTGCTGCCGCGCAGGCCTCACCGCCCCACCATACTCCCATCGCTGGCCTAGCCATCCCTCTACTCACCCACACCTGATGTTATTCTCCGGTGACAGCAGACGAACCAGTAAACCCTCGTACAGTCGTACTCCCCTCCGCGTGGGAAACAAAAACAATGGTCGAGTCTTCCCTGCCTCCGTGTCGTTCCCTTCCTAGGCCTCGCCGTCGTCCACCACCCTGGTGCTCTCGGCGTGGCGTGGTCACCGTGGTCAACGACCGACATGCATCTGAAGTGGACTGTACGTGGAGAGGCTGACAGCTGGGTCCACGGCCGCACGCAAGTAAATGCCTCCTTATTACGCGCAAAATAATGATTTCCTCCACCTGACATCTGGGACCCACTGAAACGGCCTCTGTATTTCGCGAAAAAACGTTACTACCACTGACAGCTCGGACCCACCAGCTATATCTCCGCACGCAAGGAAGTGCCTCCTTATTATGCACAAAAAGATGAATACCCCCCAGCTAGCTGGGACCCAGTATAGTGGGCCTACTTAGTTGACGGGGACAAAGGGCTTTGTCAACTTAGTCAATATGCACGATTCTAGCTCGACTGACCGTACGATGTCCATCCAACGGCCGTAGTGCTTCTTCAACCTCTGGTCTTCTTGCTCCAGCCGCCCAAAGCAGCGCCGGTCGTGCCGCCTGCTCCTGCCTCCCGTGGCCGGCTGTGCTGCCGCGGAGGCCTCACCGGCCCCATACTACTCCCACCGCTGGCCAGGCCATCCCTCCACTCCACTCACCCACACCCCCTGTTATTCTGCGGCAATGGCAGCGCAGCAAAACCAGTGAACCCTCGTACTCCTCTCCGCGTGGGCATCCACTGCCACGTCTTCCCCGGCTTCGCGTCGTCCCCTTCCTAGGCCTCACCATCGTCCACCGCCGTGGTGCTGTCGGCGCGGCGTGGTCAATGTGGTCAACGACCAAATTCCATCGGAAGAATACTGTACGTGGAGAGGCTGACAGCTGGGTCCACGGCAGCTGCAAGGAAGTGCCTCCTTATTACGCGGAAAATAATTATTCCTCCACCTCACAGCAGGGACCCACTGGATGCCCACCAGTCTATTGCAAAAAAAACGTTTGCCCCTGACTGCTGGGACCCACCCGACAGGCCACCGTATTTCGTGAAAAAATGTTCCTCCTGCTGTCAGCTCGGACCCACCGGAAGTGCCTCCTTATTACGCACAAAAAATGAATACCCCCTGCTAGCTGGGACCCACCTTAGTGGCAGGCTGACTTGTGGGACTACTAAGTTGACAGGGACGGAGGGCTTTGTCAACTTAGTCAATATGCACGATTCTAGCTCTAGTGACCGTACGATGTCCATCCAACGGCCATAGTGCTTCTTCAACCTCTGGTCTTCTTGCTCTAGCCACCCAAACCAGCGCCGGTCGTGCCTCGTGCTCCTGCCTCCCATGGCCGGCTGCGATGCGGCGGAGGCCTCACCGCCCCTACTACTCCCACCGCTGGCCAGGCCATCCCTCTACTCACCCACACCCCCTGTTATTCTGCGGCGACGGCAGCCTCACACCGCAGCGAACCAGTGAACCCTCGTACTCCTCTACCCGTGGGCATCCACTACCGCATCTTCCCCGGCTCCGCCTCGTCCCCTTCCTGGCCTCGCCGTCGTCCACCGCCCTGGTGCTCTCGGCGCGGCGTGGTCAACATGGTCAAGGAACGGCTTCCATCGGACGTGGACTGTACGTGGAGAGGCTAACAACTGGGTCCAGGGCCGCAGCAAGGAAGTGCCTCCTTATTACGTGCAAAATAATTATTCCTCCACCTAACAGCGGGGACCCACCAGACGGGCCACCAGTATTTTGTGAAAAAAATATTTTCTCCCTGACTGCTAGGACCCACCGGACGGGCCACCATATTTCGCGAAAAAAACGCCCCCCCCCGCTGTCAGCTCGGACCCACCGGAAGTGCCTCCTTATTACGCACAAAAAAATGAATACTCCCCCGGCTAGCTGGGACCCACCTTGCTGGGAGGCTGACTTGTGGGCCTACTACGTCGACGGGGACGAAGGGCTTTGTCAACTTAGTCAATATGAACGATTCTAGCTCCAGTGACCGTACGATGTCCATCCAACGGTCGTAGTGCTTCTTTAACCTCTGGTCTTCTTGCTCCAGCCGCCCAAAGCAGCGCCGGTCATGCCGCATGCTCCTGCCTCCCGTGGTCGGCTGTGCTGCCGTAGAGGCCTCACCGCCCCCTACTATTCCCACCGCTAGCCAGGCCCTACGGCGACGGCAGCCTCACACCGCAGCCGAACTAGTGAAGCCTCGTAGTCCTCTCCGTGCAGGCTTCCACTACAGCGTTGTCCCCTTCCTAGGCCTCGCTGTCGTCCACCGCCATGGTGCTTTCCGCGCGGCGTGGTCAACGTGGTCAAGGAACGACTTCCATCGGAAGAATACTGTATGTGGAGAGGCTAACAGCTGGGTCCACGGCCACAACTCAGTTTTTTGTGATTTGCCAAGTAACTCGCTCTGTTAGGCCTGTTGGGCTGCAAATCTTTCAAAACGAGGAGAGCTTTCATTCAGCTGGCCGAGAAAATGGCCCATCAGTAATGAGAAATGGGTTGTACATTTTTAAAACACATCAAACCGGCAATTAGTTTCAAATATCTTTTTTTTTCATTTCAAGATTTTAAATTACATTAATTTTTATGCGTGGAGAATTTGTTGGATTTTATATTGATATACATTTATTTTTAAAATCAGTTTGAATGTGAGTCAAAATTTCGGGATTAAAAACAGTTCGGACCGCACCGAAATATGCAAAATTTCGTATAATTTTTTAACCATTGCCACAATATGGGCTGTAATGCTAACAAAAAGAATATGGGCTCCAAAAAAAAACCTTAAGAATTAGCAAATGGGTTGTAAATTATTAGAAATAATGGCAGATGGGCTGTAGGCTGTTTTCCACAGATTTGAGGCTTTCCTAAAGAAAAGGTTGACGCACAAGCACTGACTGTTGGATGTCCATCCAACGGCCGTCGTGCTTCTTCAATCTCTGCTCTTCCTGCTCTAGCCGCTCCAACAAGCGCCGGTGGGACTGCCTGCTCCCTCCTCCTCGCGGCCGGCTGTGCTGCCGCACAGGCCTCACCGCCCGACCGTACTCCCATCGCTGGCCTAGCCATCCCTCTACTCACCCACACCTAATGTTATTCTCCGGCGACGGCAGACGAACCAGTAAACCCTCGTACAGTCGTACTCCCCTCCGCGTGGGAAACAACTGCCGAGTCTTCCCTGCCTCCGTGTCGTCCCCTTCCTAGGCCTCACCGTCGTCCACCGCCCTGGTGCTCTCGGCGCGGCGTGGTCAACATGGTCAAGGAACGACTTCCATCAGACGTGGACTGTACATGGAGAGGCTGACAGCTAGGTCCACGGCCGCAGCAAGGAAGTGCCTCCTTATTACGCGAAAAATAATGATTCCTCCACCTGACAGCTAGGACCCACCGGACGGGCCACTGTATTTCGCGAAAAAAAATGTTTCCCCCTGACTGCTGGGACCCACCAGCTACATCTTCGCACGCAAGGAAGTGCGTCCGGGCAAAAAAACGATTCGCCCCCTGACTGCTGGGACCCACTAGCTACATCTTGGCAGGCAAGGAAGTGCCTGACAGTCGGGACCCACCTGGTCGAAGTGTACATAGCATTGTCATTTTGGTCGCGAACGTGTACGTACATACTGGTCGATGTAGAGGCGCGCACGTGTCATAGTAGAGGTGCGCACGTGTTGTAGTAGAGGCGCGCACGTAGCATGTACATGTACATGCAGCGGCCAGGGTCCAAGAAAGAAAATATGGCCACGTATGTGTACATACGGGCGAGGTCTCGAACGCCTACTCCCGCATATGTACGGCGAGGGCTCGTGTACATGGCTGGGTCGAAACAGAGAAACATCATCGTCGTCGTGTTCATGGGGAGGCAACGGAATGCGTCATGTTCATCGGAGGAAACGGAACGCGTGGGAGCCAACCGGCCGAGTCGGAACGGAATGCGTGGTCGTGTTCATCGGGAGGGCTTGGACGGAACAGGCGATGGAAACGAGGCCGGGCATACCGCACAACGGAGGAAACGGACCTCCTACGTTCGGAACGGGGTCCTGTTGATCGGGAGGGGTCTGGTGTACCGCAAAACGGAGGAAACGGACCTCCTACGGTCGAAACAGGGGTCCTGTTGATCGGGAGGGGTGTGGCGTACCGCAAAACGGACGAAACGGACTTGTGTTGGAGCGCTACGGTCGAAACGAGGGTCCTATTCATCGGGAGGGGTGTGGTGTACCACAAAACGGGACTCCACGGGATACTGTTCATCTCCATCGTCGACCCCCTCTAGCCTCCACGAGCTACTATTCATCCACCGTCGACCTCCTCCAGCCTCCACCTGTGACTGTTCATCCATGGGCTCCTGTTCATCTAGCCTCCACCGCACGCTACTCCATCGGCTACTGTTCAACCAGTCCTCTCCATGGGCTCCTGTTCAATCACCCCTCCACGGGCTACTGTTCATCCTGCCCTCCACCGTCTACTGTTCATCCTGCCCTCCACGGGGTGGTCCTGTTCATCCAGCCCTCCACGGGGTCCTGTTCATCCAGCCCCAACCGGCTCGATCGATCGGGGTCATGTTCATCCAGAGGCAACACCACGGGGTCCTGTTCATCCACCCCCCCACACACAACGCTTACTGTTCATCTAGAGGCAGCATCGATTGGCTTCAGTTAGCAACAGTAGCGAAGGAATCGCTCGATCGGGTTCAGTTAACAGCCATCGATCAATCACTCGGGTTCAGTAACGCGTAGCCTGCAGTGCAATCACTCGGGTTCAGTTAGAGCCCAACGCCTCGCTCGGGTTCAGTTAGAGCCAACGCCTCGCACACACGCGCGTACATGTACGAGAGAAATGTGCATCGCTCGGCCCCCGACCTCCCACCGTAACCGGGAACTCCCCGAAATTTTCCTCCTCCACACTTCTACCACGGTTTTTTCCGTCATGGACGGCCCAAAGAATGTCATGCAGCTGCATCTCCGGCCCGCCCAGGACGAAAAGCCTAGTTCTGTCATGATTTTTTGTCATAGAAGTAGGAGACCACCACATCTATGATGATACCGGGTTTTGTCACAATTATCGTCATAGAAGTGTCATATGTATGACAGAAAAAAATTTCGTTCGGCCCAAGATGTCATGGATGTGTCTTTTTTTTGTAGTGTCTTTTATGTGCCCAAATTAGCAAGCGATGTTAAATTATACAATGACGTACCCGGGGAAATTTCCACCAAAATTTGAACTATCAAACTCATCCCATGCGCGTAAAGCAGAACAATCGTTTGCGATGCACACAATCATTCAAGGTGAATGGTCCGGCGGCACCGCGCGCGTTCAAAGTGAATGTGCCCATGCCTTGAGACCAAAATTTGAATTGTCAAACTCATCTGTGCGTAAAGCAGAAGAATCATTTGCGATGCACACAATCGTTCAAAGTGAATGGTCCGACGATACCGCGTGCAAAGTTTCCCTCCACATTTCCAAAATTTTGGCCTACTGCCAAGATATCTATCCCCGCCCCCTTCCCCCCTTCCCCACCCCCTTTTCTCCCCGACCACAAGTCACATTTCCCCTGTTTTTCCTTCCTTCCTTCCTTGCTAAGCTATAGCCGTTTCCTCGCTCTCGCCGTCTCGCATCCTACCACCGAGGTCGCCATGGTCTTCTTCAAAGACCTCTCCAGTGGTTCCTCCTCCGACGACTACTCCTTCACCACCTGGGTATGCCTCTCTTCTCTCTCTCGGGCTATGACTTGGAATGAAGGATTTTTACCCGATGGTCGATTTGAGTCATTTATTCCTCTTGTAGCTCCCTAGGACCATCAGTGGCAACGAATGGAGCACGGTGGCTGAAGATCTATCTGCTCGTTGTAACCATCAATCTCCATGCGTGAAGCTAGTTGTGTTTGATTCTGTGGACAGTGGGAGGAAGTATTTGGCATGTGCAGAGAAGGTTAGACCCTCTTTCGTTGTTAAAAATCATTTGTTAGATGTGATTCAGACACTGTCATGGTCCCAACCCATTCATACCACACCTTCAACCAAACGCATCCTAAGACAGTGTCATAGTTTGTACCTAGTATCTTAAATTGTTGCCATCTCATCGGCAGTGCCATTAGAAAATTATTTGGCACCGCTTCGGCAGTTTGTGCAGCCAACTTTGGTCCACACATCCGAGCAGACAAGCAGTACTAAATCTTTATGACATGAAGGAACTGGGCATCGAAGCAACTACGTGCTCCGAAGTCCGAGTCCCTGATATTTTTTCCGTTGCATCAGCTCGCCAGTGCAGGGCACCGTTGCGGGATGTAGCAACAGTTGTCTTTACCCCAGTTTTGGCATACATAGTGAACGGCCTTAGTGCTATTAGTTCTATGTTACTAAATTTATGCATGTACACACATGTTAGTATCAACTAGCAAAAGAGCCCATGCGTTGCAACGGGAGATAAACATAACACACACTCTTAACTCAACAACCATTACTCAAGACCACAATAGGTCCATCTCCTTTATTTTTGCGAGGCATTGTATTTGTGTTGCCGCTTATCCTCCTTCTCACCCTCGCCCACGATGGCCTCGATGTTCACACAAAACAACAAAAAATGTGTGTTGAATATGGTTAATACTAAGGCATCTCTCTCTCCCTCTCTCCTCCCTGTCCTCTCTCTCTCTCCCTCTCTCTCTCGCTTGCTCCTTTCTCTCACTCTCGCGATGAGAAATCTGTTGTTTTCCCCTGCGAGATTTTTCAAAGGTATGCATGTGTAGTTATCGATGTTTTCTTTTCCTTATATGGTTATAGTGGGGCGTTTATTTGCAATCTAGATCGCCGCCGATAGGAAAAAAATGGATCTTGCGCTATAAATTATAAGTTTGCATCCATAGCAATATTTTAAAAATATTTAAGAGGTAAAATTATCATCATATTTAGATTCCACACATTTTTCTAATAAAATTTCATATATAATATGTTAAAATTGAAGTTACGGTTTAAAAGATACAGATAATTTAGAAAATCATTTGGTTTGACTCAAATATATGTCAAAATAATATTTAAAATACTTAACAGGTAAAAATAATCTCATATTCATATTCTACATATTTTTCTAATCAAATTTCATATATAACATGTTCAAATCGGAGTTACGGTTTAAAAGATATGGATGATTTAAAAAAAAGCATTTGTTTGACTTAAATATGATCCACGGATGAATTACCTAAAACATGAGGGGGTTTCGAAAAATGTAAAATAACGGTTCGGGTGTGACTTAAATCCAGACGGTGGGTTGATTTCAAGAAAAGATAGGGACTTTTGTGTAAAATACGAAAATAACGATTCGTTTTAACTTAAAACAGGATTGCGGGTTGAATTCTCTGAAATAGAGGGACTTTTCTGAAAAATGCCATGACGGACTAAAGAAACCCAATTTGCTTTATTATTAGGTAAAGATTTGCTGTCATCCAAACATTGACGCTATGCTATTGCAGTTATATTTACCTTCCTCATAAATGTTCAATTTGTTATTTATTGTACATGAGTAAGAACTTGTAGCGTCGTTGTAGTTAATTATAGCTTCTGATGTTCCAGAATTTGGTTGTTATCTTAGTACCAATTATTTCATTTGCACATTGATCTTTTTGAGAAGATATGTCATAATTAACATGTTTCTTCAGTTTTCCAAAATAAGCATTGGTGATTTTCTATGTTGCTATAAACCCATTTGCCCTACAGTTGTTACTGATCTAGTTTTAAATATTATAGGATAAACGGAAGTGTTCTTACTTGGAGTGGGTTGATCAAGAGTGCCCACAGTCTTTGAAGATGTGCCTACCGAAGCTCTGGAGCATGTATGAGGAAGAGAACACACGTAGGCTTAGAGAAAGTCTTGTCAACGCTGAAGCATATTTCAAGATGCCGGATAAAAAGTTGAAGGTGGAGAATGAGCTCAGATTTTTTAAATCAGACTATGCTAAGATGGTGTTGGCGAAGGAGGAGGCACCTTCCCAGTTGGCCCGTGCAAAACGGGTTCTTACTGAATTGAAAGCATAGGTGGATAAGACGAGCCTGGATGATCTCGATTAGGGTAATGAATATATTGTTCTTATGAAGTTGAACTAACTATATGTTGTACTATGTTGTTTTCATGTAGCTACCATACTGTGATGTTATAATATATTAATGTGCCTGATATGAAATTGGCAAACAGATGTTCAATATGAAATGTTAATTTGCGTAATACTGGAATTATTAATTGTAAACTAATACACCTGTTAAATGTGTCATGGACATTTGCAAATGGTTCTAGCAGTAAAAGCGCTTGCGATGGATAGCCCAATGCCACATAGTTTTCTTCATCAAATCGTGCGTGATGTAGTTGATAAAAGCAAACAGTTAACCAAGGCAGAGCATGTGTAATAGTTATACCTTTCACACACGAGCCTACACATAAAACTGTGTGGGATATACGTACGAACAAAAACGTTTTCCCTGAATTTATTGTGTGGGATGTACATAAGAATGAAAACGTATTCCTTGGATTGACTGTTGTGATAAACATACGAACGGAAATGTTTTTCTGGGATTCACCGTGTGGGATGTACATAACTACGGAAATGATTTTCTCGAATTACCGTGTGGGATGTGCATACCTATGGAAATGTTTTTCTCGGATTACCGTGTGGGATGTACATACCTACGGAAATGATTGGGTTTCGGTGCCTCGCTCGATCACACACGGCCCCAGTCTGGGTCCCAGGAGGGCCTATCCCCGACGATTTCTGGGTCGTGTGGGAAGGACACCCTATCGCACACACTCACTTGGTGACGGTTCCAAATGCTGTCGTTGAAAGGGCCTAAAAACCGTTTGTTTAGGACCGACGCGCACCAGTGTTGGATGATCCATGACAATATAATTTATTTCATATATAAGAAAACATAACCCATCACATTGTCTTCCTTGTCCAACATCAACTTTTTAGCATGTCATATTTTAATGAGTGCTCACAATCATAAAAGATGTCCAAGATAGTATATTTATATGTGAGAACCTCTCTTTCTTTATTACTTCCTATTAATTGCAACGATGACCAAAACTACGTTTGTCAACTCTCAACAACTTTTATTCATCATACTCTTTATATGTGAAGTCATTACTCCCCATAAGATCAATATGATCTCTTTATTTCATTTTATTCTTTCTTTTCCCCCTCAAGATCATAGCAAGATAACCAAGCCCTCGACTCAAGACTAACCTTTATTATATATAGCTCATGGACTCGATTACATAGATAAGGATCAACACAAATACTCAAAGCTAGATCATACTAAACTTTATTCTACTAGATCAAGATATAACTAAAAGGATCAAACAAAGAAAAACGGTAAAGATAGAGGTGTGTTGGTGATACGATACCGGGGCACCTTCCCCAAGCTTGGCAGTTGCCAAGGGGAGTGCCCATACCCATGTATTTATGTCTCTTTCTTCGGAGGTGGAGATGTGATATTCTTGGCGATGATGCCCTTAGGATATGATTCTCTTTCTCGAGCTTATTGACTTGCTGCTTGAGATCCATTATTTCCCTAA
This sequence comes from Triticum aestivum, assembly GCF_018294505.1. Classification (NCBI taxonomy): domain Eukaryota; kingdom Viridiplantae; phylum Streptophyta; class Magnoliopsida; order Poales; family Poaceae; genus Triticum; species Triticum aestivum. The sequence goes on from NC_057809.1 coordinate 74,157,691, forward strand.
TGAGCTTACCCGTGATGGCTAAAGCTCCTTTCACTCATGGATGTTGCATAGCTGCGGGAGAACAAGTAACACTCTTTTTCATTTTTCCAAAAGAAAGAAATCTAGCATTGGGAGGGATGACCGAATTTGGAATTGCTGAGCTATGGAGTTCCTCCATCATAAATATGGTTTGGAGACGAGAGGTAACTTCTTGATCTTCCTCCATGGCATCTGTCCTTTTCAACTCAGCCTCCATCTCTTCCTCAGTTGATGGCCCAAAGTGATCGGCATCGCTGTTTGCTTTTGGCCACAGTGTTGGGTGAGATACCCGGTTCTCCCAGACAGACTCTTGAGAAGACATCTTGATCTAATCTGTGGCAGAAACAACTCAAAACAAAAACAAAGGATATTTGCGAGGTAAGGTGCTCAAAACCTTCGGGAGATTATATAATGAATTTTTACCGACCAAAAGAAGTATCGTGCAGGAAAACGGAGTCCGGAGGGCACACGAGGTGCCCATGAGGTAGGGGCGCCCACTCCACCCTCGTGGATGCCTCGTGTCCCTTTTGGACTACTCCTTATTTTCCTATTTTCTTAAATATTCCAAAACAGGGAAAAATGCTATTAGAAATGTTTTGGAGTCGGTTTACTTACCGTATCACATACCTATTCCTTTTCGGAGTCTGAAACGTTCTGGAAAGTGTCCCTTATGTACTCCTCCGGGGTTATGGTGTCAATAACATTTATTTCAACATTTATGGGATTAACTAAGATATAATGTTTGATTCTTTGACCGTTCACCACCTTCGGATTTGTGCCTTCAAAGTTGTTGATTTTTATGGCACTGGAACGATAGACCTCCTCGATAACGTAAGAACCTTTCCATTTAGAGAGGAGTTTTCCTGTAAAAAATCTTAAATGAGAGTTGTATAGCAAAACATAATCACCTACATTAAACTCACGCTTTTGTATCCCTTTGTCATGCCACCTTTTAACTTTTTCTTTAAATAGCTTGGCATTCTCATAGGCCTGGCTTCTCCACTCATCAAGTGAGCTAATGTCAAACAGTCTCTTCTCACCGGCAAGTTTGAAATCATAATTGAGCTCTTTAATGGCCCAATATGCCTTATGTTCTAGTTCAAGAGGTAAGTGGCATGCTTTTCCATAAAACATTTTTTATGGAGACATACCCATAGGATTTTTATAGGCAGTTCTATAGGCCCATAATGCATCATCAAGTTTCTTGGACCAATTCTTTCTAGATCTATTAACAGTCTTTTGCAAAATTAATTTAATCTCCATATTACTCAGTTCTCCTTGACCACTAGACTGTGGGTGATATGGAGATGCAATTCTATGATTAACATCATACTTAGCAAGCATTTTACGAAAATCACCATGAATAAAATGTGAACCACCATCAGTCATTAAGTATCTAGGGACTCCAAACCTCAGAAAAACAACTTCTTTAAGCATCTTAATAGAGGTGTTATGATCAACAATACTAGTTGGTATAGGTTCTACCCACTTAGTAATGTAATCAACAGCAACTAAAATATGTGTATACCCATGAAAGGAAGGAAATGGTCTCATATAATCAAAGCCCCAAACATCAAATTGTTCAATAACAAGTGAATAGTTTATAGGCATTTCTTGACGTCTACTAATATTACCAATTCTTTGACATTCATCACAAGACAAGACAAACTTACGAGCATCCTTGAAAAGAGTAGGCCAATAAAAACCAGATTATAATACCTTATGTGCAGTTCTATCTCCAGCGTGGTGTCCTCCATAAGCCTCGAAGTGACACTTGCACAGGATTTGTTCCTATTCATGCTCAGGTACACAACGTCTAATAATACCATCTACTCCTTCTTTATAAAGGTGTGGGTCATCCCAGATGTAATGTCTTAAATCGTAGGAAAACTTTTTCTTTTGCTGGTATGTGAAACTAGGTGGTATAAATTTAGCAACAATAAAATTGGCATAATCAGCATACCATGGAGTAGTACGAGAAGCATTTATGACAGCTAATTGTTCATCAGGAAAGCGAGGCCTAGAAATATTTGAGAAGTCTTTAATGAACCTCCTATAAAAATCGGCATGACCAAGGAAACTTCTTATACCTTTAATGTCATTAGGACACGACATCTTTTAAATAGCATCAACTTTATCTTTATCAACTTCATTACCTCTTTCAGAAATTTTATGCCCCAAGACAATACCTTCATTAACCATGAAGTGGCACTTCTCCCAATTCAAGACAAGATTAGTTTCTTCACATCTCTGCAAAACTCGATCAAGGTTGCTTAAGCGATCATCAAAAGAAGATACATACATGGAGAAATCATCCATGAAAACCTCAACTTTTTTTTACAGTAGTGAGAGAATATAGCAGTCATACATCATTGAAAGGTACCAGGTGCATTACATAAACCAAAGGCATATGTCTATAAGCAAAGGTACCGAAAGGGCAAGTAAAAGTTGTCTTTTCCTGATCCTCTTTTGACACAGGTATTTGAGAGAAACCAGAATACCTATCTAGAAAGCAAAAATGTGTATGCTTGGATAATCTTTCTAGCATTTGATCAATAAAAGGTAAAGGGTAATGATCCTTTCTAGTAGCTTTATTTAATTTGCGGAAATCAATTACCATTATTCTATAACCTGTAAACAATTATTTGCGGAATCAATTCATCTTTATCATTAGGAACAACAATGATACCTCCCTTCTTAGGGACACAATGGACAGGACTTACCCACTGACTATCAGCAACAGGATAAATTATACCTGCCTCTAGAAGCTTTAGTATTTCATTTCTCACCACTTCTTTCATCTTAGGATTTAACCGTCGTTGGTGATCAACAACCGGTTTAACGTCTTTCTCTAATTCTATTTTGTACTGGCATAAAGTGGGACTAATGCCCTTGAGATCATCAAGAGTATATCCAATAGCAGCACGATGCTTCTTTAGAGTTTTTAATAATTTCTCTTCTTCCTGCTCTGAAAGGTTAGCACTAATAATAATAGGATATATCTTCTTTTCATCAAGATAAGCATATTTAAGAGTATCAGGTAATGGTTTAAGCTCAAACACGGGATCACCCTTGGGTGGACGAGGACCCCCTAGAATTTCAACAGGCAAGTTGTGCTTCAAAATAGGTCACTATTTAAAGAATACTTCATCTATTTCCCTTCTTTCATTCATAAACATATATTTTCATGGTCTAGCAAATATTGTTCTAAAGGATCATTAGGAGGCACGGCAATAGAAGCAAGACCAATAATTTCATCTTTACTAGGCAATTCTTTATCATGGGGTTGTCTATGAAATTTAGCAAAATTAAAATCATCAGGCATATCCCCTAAACCAACAATAACAATATCCTTTTTGCAGTCTATCTTAGTATTAACAGTATTCAAGAAGGGTCTACCAAATACAATGGGACAAAAGTCATCTTGTGGGGAACCAAGAACAAGAAAATCAGTAGGATATTTAACTTTCCCACACAAGACTTCAACATCTCTAACAATCCCAATTGGTGAAATAGTATCTCTATTGGCAAGCTTAATTGTAACGTCTATATCTTCTATCTCTGCATGTGCAATATCATCCATAATTTCTTTGTAAGGAACGAGGTATTGCACTCACACTAGCACCCATATCACATAATCCATGAGAGCAATGATCTCCTATTTTAATAGAAAAAACAGGCATGCCTACAACAGGTCTATGTTTATTTTTAGTATCGGGTCGAGCAATTCTAGCAGCTTCATTACAGAAGTAAATAACATGCCCATCAATATTATCGACCAAGAGATCTTTAACCATAGCAATAGTAGGTTCAACTTTAATTTGCTCAGGGGGTGTAGGTGTTCTAGAATTACTCTTACGAACCACAATTGAAGATTTAGCATGATCCTTTATTCTAACATGGAAAGGTGGTTTCTCAATATAAGCGGTAGGAACAATAGGATCAACATTATAAGTGATAGTCTTTTCTTCAACTTTAATAGGTTCGACTACGTTTACTTCAATGGGAGGATGATATTTAAACCACTTCTCCTTAGGGAGATCAACATGAGTAGCAAATGATTCACAAAAAGAAGCTACTATCTAGTCAAGTCCATATTTAGTGCTAAATTAACGAAAAGCATCAGCATCCTTAAAAGATTTAACACAATCAAACTTAGGTGTTATACCTGACTCCTTGCCTTCGTCGAGTTCCTGATGACCCACAAGTATAGGGGATCTATCGTAGTCCTTTCGATAAGTAAGAGTGTCCAACCCAACGAGGAGCAGAAGGGAATGATAAGCAATTTTCAGTAAGGTTTTCTCTACAAGCACTGAAATTATCGGTAACAGATAGTTTTGTGATAAGGTAATTTTTAACGGGTAACAAGTAATAAAATTAAAAAAGGTGCAGCAAGATGGCCTAATCCTTTTGTCGCAAAGGACAAGCCTGGACAAACTCTTATATAAAGGAAAGCGCTCTCGGGGACACATGGGAATTATCGTCAAGCTAGTTTTCATCACGCTCATATGATTCGCGGTCGATACTTTGATAATTTGATATGTGGGTGGACCGGTGCTTGGGTACTGCCCTTACTTGGACAAGCAACCCACTTATGATTAATCCCTCTTGCAAGCATCCGCAACTACAAAAGAAGTATTAAGGTAAACCTAACCATAGCATGAAACATATGGATCCAAATCAGCCCCTTACGAAGCAACACATAAACTAGGGTTTAAGCTTCTGTCACTCTAGCAACCCATCATCTACTTATTACTTCACAATGCCTTCCCCTAGGCCCAAACAATGGTGAAGTGTCATGTAGTCAATGTTCACATGACACCACTAGAGGAAAAACAACATACATCTCATCAAAATATCGAACGAATACGAAATTCACATGACTACTTATAGCAAGACTTCTCCCATGTCCTCAGGAACAAACCTAACTACTCACAAATCATATTCATGTTCATAATCAGAGGGGTATTAATATGCATAAAGGATCTGAACATATGATCTTCCACCAAATAAACCAACCAGCGTCAACTACAAGGATTAATCAACACTACTAGCAACCCACAGGTACCAATCTGAGGTTTTGGGACAAAGATTGGATACAACAGATGAACTAGGGTTTGAGAGGAGATGGTGCTGGTGAAGATGTTGATGGAGATTGACCCCCTCCCGATGAGAGGATCGATGGTGATGACGATGGTGATGATTGCCCCCTCCCGGAGGGATGTTTCCCCGGCAGAACAACTCCGCCAGGGCCCTAGATTGGTTCCGCCAAGGTTCCGCCTTGTAGCAGCGGCGCTTCATCCTGAAAGCTTGCTTATGATTTTTTCCAGGACGAAAGACTTCAAATAAGCAAAGATGTGCACCGGAGGCCTGCCAGGGGGGCCACAAGACAAGCAGGCCCCCCTGGAAAAAATCAGAAGGAACATTACATCCCGATATGCACCTAATCTATGTGGGTAGGAAGCTTTCGAGACGAAGCGCCGCCGTCTCGAGGCGGAACCTAGGCGGTACCAATCTAGGGCTCCGGCGGAGCTGTTCTGCCGGGGAAACATCCCTCTGGGAGGGTAAATCGTCACCATTATCATCACCATCGATCCTCTCATTGGGAGGGGGTCAATCTCCATCAACATCTTCAGCAGCACCATCTCCTCTCAAACCCTAGTTCATCTCTTGTATCCGATCTTTGTTTCAAAACCTCCGATTGGTACGTGTGGGTTGCTAGTAGTGTTGATTACACCTTGTAGTTGATGCTAGTTGGTTTATTCGGTGGAAGATTATATGTTCAGATACTTTATGCACATGAATACCCCTCTGATTATGAACATGAATATGATTTGTATGTAGTTACGTCTGTTCCTGAGGACATGGGAGAAGTCTTGCTATAAGTAGTCATGTGAATTTGGTACTCGTTTGATATTTTGATGAGATGTATGTTGTCTTTCCTCTAGTGGTGTTATGTGAACGTCGACTACATGACACTTCACCATTGTTTGGTCCTAGGGGAAGGCATTGGGAAGTAATAAGTAGATGATGGGTTGCTAGAGTGACAGAATCTTAAACCCTAGTTTATACGTTGCTTCGTAAGGGGCTGATTTGGATCCATATGTTTCATGCTATGGTTAGGTTTACCTTAATTCTTCTTTCATAGTTGCGGAAACTTGCGAGGGGGGTTAATCACACTACAAAAAAAGACACATCCATGACATTTTGGGCCGAAAGAAAAAAATTGTCATACTTATGACACTTCTATGACGATAATTGTGACAAAACCTGGTATCATCATAGATGTGGTGGGGTCCTACTTCTATGACAAAAAATCATGATTGAAAATGGGCTTTTTGTCCTAGGCGGGCCGGAGACGTAGCTGCATGACATTCTTTGGGCCGTCCATGACGGAAAAAATCATGGTAGAAGCGAGGGCGAGGAAAAATATCGGGGTGTTCCCGGTTACGGTGGGTGGTCGGGGCCGAGCGATGCGCATTTCTATCGTACACACACGCGCGTAGGTGCGAGGCGTTGGGCTCTAACTGAACTCGAGCGATTGCACTGCAGGCTATGCGTTACTGAACCCGAGCGATCGATCAATGGCTATTAACTGAACTCGGACAAGCGATTCCTTCACTACTGCTGCTAACTGAAGCCGATCGATGCTGCCTCTGGATGAACAGTGAGCGTTGCTGGGGGGTTGGATGAACAGTTCCCGGTGGGGGTGGATGAACAGGACCCCGTG
>NC_057809.1:74875940-74883066 GCF_018294505.1 Triticum aestivum
CCTGCTGCTGGTTTAGAGCTGTTTGAAGGAGATCTCTGGCCCTTCGTGCCTCAATTGCAACTAGTGATTCACCGTCGGTCGGGAGGGCTGCCAACCGTGAAGCAGCGGCCACAATGTAGTCCAACGGGTTGGTGTAATGCCCGGGATATGTTGGAACATACTGTGGCATAATGTTGTTCTGACGAGGCGGGTCCATCATGCGCGGCGGAACCAGAGCTCCTGTTCCTGGCGCCTCCGTCCGGTTTAATATTGGCTGGTTACTAGTTCCTACTCCTGGCATATTGAAGATATTTCGTGGCTCATAACTCGACGGGAGATGCGATCGGTACCTTCTTCTCATGACTTCTTTGGAATCGTTCTGATCCAGCCTAATCCGGTAGGCCTGGGCTTCCAACTCGGCCCGTTCTGTAGCCATCCTAGCGTTCTCTGCCGCTAGGTCCGCTTTAGCCTGAGCTATCTAATCCTTCACCTTTGCAATCTCCGCGTTGTGCTGATCCCGGGCTGATGCATCCACCTCTGCGGTCATCAATGTTGCCAAAGCGTTGAACAGGTCAGACAGGACTTGAGCCAGAGGTGGTGCAGAGCTTCCTGCCCCTGCCGGTGTGGCCATTGCTGAACCAGAGAGTATTGCTGCGGCAGCTGACGAATGAGGCGCCGACTGTGTACCGGCCATGAAGATAGCGGCCCGGTTTGGCAGATCAGAGGACTCCAGAATACTGTTGCCCTCGGATCCTCCACCAATCCAGCCATCCTGCAACTGATAGATCGACTTGGTCCCTCCAAAAGACTCATTGTCAGAACAGACGACGGTTTCCCCATCGGACGCCTGTCCATCCTCGTATTCTGCTCCATGGATGACGCTTACGAAAACATGCTTCGCCACGGGCTGAACCGGCGAAGGGCTTGCGCGCTGAGCCGTCTTGATGATGTCGGTGCAGATGTCCGGCTCAGGGGCCGGTTCACCAATCTTGTCGATGAAGACGTGAATCCCACCAAAGGGGACCCGGTACCCATATTCGATTGAATCGGCCTCGGGACCCCATCCTGCATTGTCGATGTAGAGCTTCCCGCGACAACTTTTCGTCATCCGGCCCACAGCGTATCCCTTGAGTCCATCAAAGCTGCCCTTCAAGAACTCGAAACCATCGTGCGATAGCCCCACGGTGGGCGCCAACTGTCGTGGGTTTGTCACGGCAGATGTCCTTGTCAAAGGACTTAGTCGTGGAGCCATCGCAATGGGTTATCTTAAAGGGGTTAAACCGGACAAGGGGACAAGGGGCGTTTATACTAGTTCAGCCCCTTCGTTGAAGGTAAAAGCCTACGTCTAGTTGTGATTGGTATTGTTGGGGTTTCGAAGGCCAGGGAGCGAATTCGCTTTGTCTGGCTCTTGAGTTGTTGTCTCTCTTCTAAACCGCTGCCGGGTCGTCCCTTTATATACATAGGTTGATGCCCGCCGGTTCACGGAGTCCCAAAGTCGGATCATAAACGTGTCCGGTTCGGTCTCTACACTTCATATCTTACAATGCAAGTTACATAATTAGGTCGGTTTACATCTACATGCCTTAACTCGCCTCTGGGCCTTGGGCCTCCATAAAGCGCCATCATTATTACATCTTCATGGCCTTCTAATCTTCGTAAAGCTAACCCGGCTATTCCCGGCCGGTTTACATCCTGTAGTAATATCCCCAACACTAACCATAGCATGGAACATATGGATCCAAATCAGCCCCTTACGAAGCAACGCATAAACTAGGGTTTAAGCTTCTGTCACTCTAGCAACTCATCATCTACTTATTACTTCCCAATGCCTCCCTCTAGGCCCAAACAATGGTGAAGTGTCATGTAGTCGATGTTCACATGACACCACTAGAGGAATGGCAACATACATCTCATCAAAATATCGAATGAATACCAAATTCACATGACTACTTATAACAAGACTTCTCCCATCTCCTCAGGAAAAAAACGTAACTACTCATAAATCATATTCATGTTCATAATCAGAGGGGTATTAATATGCATAATGGATCTGAACATATGATCTTCCACCAAGTAAACCAACTAACATCAACTATAAGGAGTAATCAACACTACTAGCAACCCACAGGTACTAATCAGAGGTTTTGAGACAAAGATTGGATACAAGAGATGAACTAGGGTTTGAGATGAGATGGTGCTAGTGAAGATGTTGATGGATATTGACCCCCTCCGGATGAGAGGATCGATGGTGATGACGATGGTGATGATTTCACCCTCCCAGAGGGAAGTTTCCCCGCCAGAACAGCTCCGCCGAAGCCCTAGATTGGTTCCGCCAAGGTTCCGCCATGTGGCGGCGGAGTTTCTTCCCGAAAGATTGCTTATGATTTTTTCCTCGACGAAAGACTCCATATAGCCAAACATGGGCATCCGAGGGCTGCCAGGGGGCCCACGAGGTAGGGGGGAGCGCCCAGGGGGTAGGGCGCGCCACCATCCTCGTGGATGGTGGATGGCCCCCCTCTGGTACTTCTTTCTCCCAATATTTTTTACATATTCTGAAACATGCTCCCGTGAAGTTTTAGGACTTCTGGAGTTGTACAGAATAGGTCTCGAATATTTGCTCCTTTTCTAGCCCAGAATTCCAGCTACCGGCATTCTCCCTCTTCGTGTAAACCTTGTAAAATAAGAGAGAATGGGCATAAGTATTGTGACATAATGTGTAATAATAGTCCATAATGCAATAAATATCGATATAAAAGCATGATGCAAAATGGACGTATCAACTCCCCCAAGCTTAGACCTCGCTTGTCCTCAAGCGAAAGCCGAAATCGAAAATATGTCCACATGTTTAGAGATAGAGGTGTCGATAATATAAAATACGGACATGAGGGCATCATGATCATTCTTAGAACAGCAATATATATATATATTGTCATATGATCTCTTATGCTAAAGTACCAATTCATTCACAGTTTCAAGTATGAATCATAAACTTCATTGAAAACTATAACACTATAATCTCAGTCATTGAAGCAATTGCAATTTATCATAACATCGGAAAGAGTCAATATAAGAGCTTTTTAGCAAGTCCACATACTCAACTATCATTTAGTCTTTCACAATTGCTAACACTCACGCAATATTTATGGGTATGAAGTTTTAGCCGGACACAGAGAAAGATAGGGGCTTATAGTTTTGCCTCCCAACTTTTTACCTCAAGGGCAATGTCAATAATAATGGTTCACGAAAACCCACATCTAGATATTTCCAACACATTGTGCTTGCCAAAGGATAGAATATAAAAAGGAAAGGTGAAGATCACCGTGACTCTTTGCATGAAGTATAGGACAAGAATAAAAAGATAGGCCCTTCGCAGAGGGAAGCAGAGGTTGTCATGTGCTTTTATGGTTGGATGCACGAAGTCTTAATGCAAAAGAACGTCACTTTATATTGCCACTTGTGATATGGACCTTTATTATGCAGTCCGTCGCTTTTATTTTTTCCACATCACAAGAGCGTATAAAGATTATTTTCTCCGCACTAATAAATCATACATATTTAGAGAGCAATTTTTATTGCTTGCAACGATGACAACTTACTTGAAGGATCTTACTCAATCCATAAGTAGATATGGTGGACTCTCATGGCAAAACTAGGTTTAAGGATATTTGGAAGCACAAGTAGTATCTCTACTTGGTGCAAAGAATTTTGCTAGCATGAGAGGGAAAGGCAAGCTCAACATGTTGGATGATCCCAGACAATATAATTTATTTCAGATGTAAGAAAACATAACCCATTACGTTGTCTTCCTTGTCCAACATCAAATCTTTAACATGTGTCATATTTTAATGAGTGTTCACAATCATAAAAGATGTCCAAGATAGTGTATTTATATGTGAAGACCTCTCTTTCTTTATTACTTCCTATTAATTGCAACAATGACCAAAACTATGTTTGTCAACTCTGAACAACTTTTATTCATCATACTCTTTATATGTGAAGTCATTACTCTCCATAAGATCCACATGATCCCTTTATTTATTTTTATTCTTTTTCTTTTATTTTATTCCCTCAAGATCATAGTAAGATAATCAAGCCCTTGACTCAACACTAATCTTTATTATATATAGCTCACGGACTCGATTACGTAGAAGGATCATAAAGCAAAACTCAAAACTAGATCATACTAAAACTTTATTATACTAGATCAAGATATTACCAAAAGGATCGAACTAAGAAAAATGGTAAAGATAAAAGTTATGGTGATATGATATCGGGGCACTCCCCCAAGGTTGGCACTTGCCAATGGGAGTGCCCATACCCATGTGTTCATGTCTCCATCCTCGGAGGTGGTGGTGATGGAATTGTTGATGATGTGGGCTTGTCGTCCATCTTCCAAGGCATAGGCTCACCATCATAGAACGATGATCGAGTCTCCGGGATTCTCAAATCTGCAGCCAAACTCATCCTCTTGAATCATATTCATACTCGCAGTTTTGGTTTTGCAGGTCATAGATCTGGGCTTGGAGGCGCTCAATTTTCTCATGAAGTTTGAAGATGGCCTCCCCAATGTTCTTGTCATCCAACATGTGGTTGTTGGTGAACTCCGTGATCATTATATGATTGGAGTCGAGTCCATGTTCCACCATCTCCTGGCACTTGAAAACTTGCTCCATTGCCTCGAGCCTTGTCTCCAAGCTTCTGGTCCTCCTTGGTCCCTCAACATTACGGATGTGCAGCAACCCCTCACGCATCTGAATGGTTTGAGGGTGTTGCAGCACCTCCGTGAGGTAGGGGTTGATGACCTTCTCAAAGAACTTGTCCTTGGGGGCACTTGAAGACGCCATGGCGATCTAGATCCATCAAAAAAACAACTCGAAACAAAGATAGAAGATATTTGCGTGATACGGTGGTAAAAACCTTCAGGAGATTATATAATGAATTTTTACCAACCAAAACAAGTATCATGCAAGAAAACGGAGTCCGGAGAGCACACGAGATGCCCACAAGGCAGGGGGCATGCCTAGGGGGGTAGGGCGTGCCCTCCACCCTTGTGGACGCCTCGTGTCCTTCCCGGACTGCTTATTATTTTCCTATTTTCTTAAATATTCCAAAACGGAGAAAAATGCTATTAGAACTGTTTTGGAGTCGGTCGGTTTACTTACCATACCTCATACCTATTCCTTTTCGGAGTCTGAAACATTCTGGAAAGTGTCCCTTGTGTATTCCTCCGGGGTTATGGTTTCAATAACATTAGTTTCAACGATTACCTGAGATACAATGTTTGATTCTTTGACCGTTCACCACCCTCAGATTTGTGCCTTCGAAGTTGTTGATTTTTATGGCACCAAAACGATAGACCTCCTCGATAATGTAAGGATCTTCCCAATTAGAGACGAGTTTTCCTGCAAAAAATCTTAAACGAGAGTTGTATAACAATACATAATCACATACATTAAACTCATGTTTTTGTATCCTTTTGTCATGCCATCTTTTAACTTTTTCTTTAAACAATTTGGCATTTTCATAGGCCTGGGTTCTCCATTCATCAAGTGAGCTAATGTCAAATAACCTCTTCTCACCGGCAAGTTTGAAATCATAATTGAGCTCTTTAATGGCCCAATATGCCTTATGTTCTAGTTCGAGAGGTAAGTGGCATGCTTTTCCATAAACCATTTTATACGGAGACATACCCATAGGATTTTTATATGTAGTCCTATAAGCGCATAATGCATCATCAAGTTTCTTGAACCAATTCTTTCTAGATCTATTAACAGTCTTTTGAAAAAATAATTTAAGCTCTCTATTACTCAATTCTACTTGGCCACTAGATTGTGGGTGGTATGGAGATGCAATTCTATGGTTAACACCATACTTAGCAAGCATTTTACAAAGATCACCATGAATAAAATGTGAACTGCTACCTCTTGAGCACTGCGTTGGTTTTCCCTTGAAGAGGAAAGGGTGGTGCAACAAAGTAGCGTAAGTATTTCCCCTCAGTTTTTGAGAACAAAGGTATCAATCCAGTAGGAGGCTACGCGCGAGTCCCTCGCACCTACACAAAAGAAAATAAATCCTTGCAACCAACGCGATAAGGGGTTGTCAATCCCTAAACGATCACTTACGAGAGTGAGATCTGATAGATATGATAAGATAATATTTTTGGTATTTTTATTATAAATATGCAAAGTAAAATAAAAGGCAATGAAAATAACTAAGTATTGGAAGATTAATATGATGAAGATAGACCCAGGGCCATAGGTTTCATTAGTGGCTTCTCTCAAGAGCATAAGTATTTTACGGTGGGTGAACAAATTACTGTTGAGCAATTGACATAATTGAGCATAGTTATGAGAATATCTAGGTATGATCATGTATATAGGAATCACGTCCGAGACAAGTAGACCGACTCCTGCCTGCATCTACTACTATCCAGCATGCATCTAGAGTATTAAGTTCAAGAGAACATAGTAACGCTTTAAGCAAGATGACATGATGTAGAGGGATAAACTCATGCAATATGATGAAAACCCCATCTTGTTATCCTCGATGGCAACAATACAGTACGTGCCTTGTCACTGGGAAAGGACACCGCAAGATTGAACCCAAAGCTAAGCACTTCTCCCATTGCAAGAAAGATCAATCTAGTAGGCCAAACCAAACTGATAATTCTAAGACACTTGCAAAGATAACCAATCATACATAAAAGAATTCGGAGAAGATTCAAATATTGTTCGTAGATAAACTTGATCATAAACCCACAATTCATCGTTCTCAACAAACACACCGCAAAAGAAGATTACATCGAATAGATCTCCACAAGAGAGGGGGAGAACTTTGTATTGAGATCCAAAAAGAGAGAAGAAGCCATCTAGCTAATAATTATGGACCCGAAGGTCTAAGGTAAACTACTCACACTTCATCGGAGAGGCTATGGTGTTGATGTAGAAGCCCTCCGTGATCGATGCCCCCTCCGGCAAAGATCCGGAACAGGCCCCAAGATGGGATCTCGTGGATATAGAAAGTTATGGCGGTGGAATTAGGGTCTTGGCTCCGTATCTGATCGTTTGGGGGTACGTAGGTATATATAGGAGGAAGAAGTACATTGGTGGAGCAACAGGGGCCCCACGAGGGTGGAGGGCACGCCTGG
>NC_057809.1:74883296-74914523 GCF_018294505.1 Triticum aestivum
TGGTTGCTTGACGTAGGGTCCAAGTCTCCTGGATCTTGTTCGTTCCAAGAATCACGTTCCCGAAGGTTTCATTCCGTTTGGACTCCGTTTGATATTCCTTTTCTTCGAAACCCTAAAATAGGCAAAAAATAGCAATTCTGGGCTGGGCCTCTGGTTAATAGGTTAGTCCCAAAAATAATATAAAAGTGGATAATAAAGCCCAATAATGTCCAAAACAGAAGATAATATATCATGGAGCAATAAAAAATTATAGATACGTTGGAGACGTATCAAGCATCGCCAAGCTTAATTCCTGCTCGTCCTCGAGTAAGTAAATGATAAAAACAGAACTTTTGATGTGGAATGCTACTTGGCATATTTTCAATGTAATTCTTATTAATTGTGGTATGAATATTCAGATCCGAAAGATTCAAGATAAAAGTTTAATATTGACATAGAAATAATAATACTTCAAGCATACTAACTAAGCAGTTATGTCTCTTCAAAATAACATGGCCAAAGAAAGTTATCCCTACAAAATCATATAGTCTAGCTATGCTCTATCTTCACCACACAAAGTATTTAAATCATGCACAACCCCGATGACAAGCCAAGCAATTGTTTCATACTTTTGGTGTTTTCAAACTTTTTCAATCTTCACGCAATACATGAGCGTGAGCCATGGACATATCACTTTAGGTGTAATAGAATGGTGGTTGTGGAGGAGACAAAAAGGGAGAAGATAGTCTCACATCAACTAGGCGTATCAACGGGCTATGGAGATGCCCATCAATAGATATCAATGTGAGTGAGTAGGGATTGCCATGCAAGGGATGCACTAGAGCTATAAGTATATGAAAGCTCAAAAAGAAACTAAGTGGGTGTGCATCCAACTTTCTTGCTCACGAAGACCTAGGGCATTTTGAGGAAGCCCATCATTGGAATATACAAGACAAGTTCTATAATGAAGAATTCCCACTAGTATATGAAAGTGATAACAAAGGATACTCTCTATCATGAAGATCATGGTGCTACTTTGAAGCACAAGTGTGGTAAAAGGATAGTAGTATTGTCCCTTCTCTCTTTTTCTCTCATTTTTTTATTTGGGCATTTTCTCTTTTTTTATGGCCTCTTTTTTTTCGTCCAGAGTCTCATCCCGACTTGTGGGGGAATCATAGTCTCCATCATCCTTTCCTCACTGGAACAAATGCTCTAATAATGATGATCATCACACTTTTATTTACTTACAACTCATGAATTACAACTCGATACTTAGAACAAGATATGACTCTATATGAATGCCTCCGACGGTGTACCGGGATATGCAATGACTCAAGAGTGACATGTATGAAAAAATTATGAACGGTGGCTTTGCCACAAATACAATTTCAATTACATGATCATGCAAAGCAATATGACAATTATGGAGTGTGTCATAGTAAACGGAACAGTGGAAAGTTGCATGGCAATATATCTTGGAATGGCTATGGAAATGCCATGATAGGTAGGTATGGTGGCTGTTTTGAGGAAGGTATATGCTGGGTGTATGATACCCACGAAAGGTGCGCGGTATTAGAGAGGCTAGCAATGGTGGAAGGGTGAGAGTGCGTATGATCCATGGACTCAACATTGGTCATAAAGAACTCATATACGTATTGCAAAAATCTACAAGTTATCAAAGCAAATTATTACGCGCATGCTCCTAGTGGGATAGATTGGTAGGAAAAGACCATCGCTCGTCCCCGACCGCCACTCATAAGGAAGACAATCAATAAATAAATCATACTCCGACATCATCACATAACAGTTCACCATACATGCATGCTACGGGAATCACAAACTTTAACACAAGTATTTCTCAAATTCACAACTACTCAACTAGCATGACTCTAATATCACCATCTCCATATCTCAAAACAATTATCAAGTATCAAACTTCTCTTAGTATTCAACACACTCATAAGAGAATTTATTATTAATCTTGTATACCTAGCATATTAGGATTATTTAAGCAAATTACCATGCTATTTAAGACTCTCAAAATAATCTAAGTGAATCATGAGAGATCAATAGTTTCTATAAAACAAATCCACCACCGTGCTCTAAAAGATATAAGTGAAGTACTAGAGCAAAACTATATAACTCAAAAGATATAAGTGAAGCACATAGAGTATTCTAATAATTTCCGAATCATGTGTGTCTCTCTCAAAAGGTGTGTACAGAAAAGATGATTGTGGTAAACTAAAAAGCAAAGACTCAAATCATACAAGACGCTCCAAGCAAAACACATATCATGTGGTGAATAAAAATATAGCTCCAAGTAAAGTTACCGATAGAAGTAGATGAAAGAGGGGATGCCTTCCGGGGAATCCCCAAGCTTTGGCTTAGGTGTCCTTAGATTATCTTGGGGGTGCCATGGGCATCCCCAAGCTTAGGATCTTGCCTCTCCTTGTTCCATAATCCATCAAATCTTTACCCAAAACTTGAAAACTTCACAACACAAAATTTGAAGTAGAAAATCTCGTGAGCTCCGTTAGCGAAAGAAAACAAAAGACCACTTCAATGTACTGTAATGAACTCATTCTTTATTTATATTGGTGTTAAACCTAATGTATTCCAACTTCTCTATGGCTTATAAACTATTTTACTAGCCATAGATTCATCAAAATAAGCAAACAACACACGAAAAACAGAATCTATCAAAAACAGAACAGTCTGTAGTAATATGTAGCTAGCGCAAGATCTGGAACCTAAAAAATTCTAAAATAAATTTCTGGACGTGAGGAATTTATCTATTAATCATCTTCAAAAAGAATTAACTAAATATAGATTTCCAAATAAAAATGGAAGCAGTTCTCGTGAGCGCTAAAGTTTCTGTTTTTTACAGCAGGATTAACAAGACTTTCCCCAAGTCTTCCCAACGGTTCTACTTGGCACAAACACTAATTAAACACAAAAAACACAACCAAAAAAGAAGCTAGATAAATTATTTATTACTAAACAGGAGCAAGAAGCAAGTAATAAAAATAAAATTGGGTTGCCTCCCAACAAGCGCTATCGTTTAACGCCCCTAGCTAGGCATAAAAAGCAAGGATAGATCTAGGTATTGCCATCTTTGGTAGGAAATCCATAAGTGGCTCTCATAATAGATTCATAAGGTAATTTAATTTTATTTCCAGGAAAGTGTTCCATGCCTTTACTTAACAGAAATTGGAATCTAATATTTCCTTCCTTCATATCAATAATTGCACCAATCGTTCTAAGGAAAGGTCTACCAAGAATAATAGGACATGAAGGATTGTAATCTATATCAAGAACGATAATATCTATGGGAACATAATTCCTATTTGCAACAATAAGAACATCATTAATTCTTCCCATAGGTTTCTTAATAGTGGAATCCGTAAGGTGCAAGTTTAAAGAGCAATCATCAAAATCACAAAAACCTAACAAATCACACAAAGTCTTTGGAATCATGGAAAAACTAGCACCCAAATCACAAAAAGCATAGCATTCATGATCTTTAATTTTAATTTTAATAGTAGGTTCCCACTCATCATAAATTTTTCTAGGGATAGAAACTTCCAACTCAAGTTTTCCTTCATAAGATTGCATCAAAGCATCAACGATATGTTTGGTAAAAGCTTTATTTTGACTATAAGCATGAGGAGAATTTAGCACGGATTGCAACAAGGAAATACAATCTATCAAAGAGCAATTATCATAATTAAATTCCTTGAAATCCAAAATAGTAGGTTCATTAACATCTAGAGTTTTGATCTCTTCAATCCCACTTTTATCAAATTTAGCATCAAGATCTAAAAACTCCGAATTTTTGGAACGCCTTCTAGGAAAAGGTGGATCATATTCAGTCCCATCATTATCAAGATTAACATTGCAAAACAAAGACTTAATAGGGGACACATCAATAACTTTTAGATCTTCATTTGTATTATCATGGAAACTAGAAGAACACGCTCTTATAAATGAATCTTTCTTAGCACGCATCCTAGCGGTTCTTTCTTTGCACTCGTCAATGGAAATTCTCATGGCTTTGAGAGACTCATTGATATCATGCTTAGGAGGAATAGATCTAAGTTTCAAAGAATCAACATCAAGAGAAATTCTATCAACGTTCCTAGCCAACTCATCAATCTAAAGCATTTTTTCTTCAATCAAAGCATTGAAATTCTTTTGCAAAGTAATAAATTCTTTAATATTAGATTCAAAATCAGAGGGAATCTTATTAAAATTTCCATAAGAATTGTTGTAGGAATTACCATAATTATTAGAGGAATTACTAGGATAAGGCCTAGGATTAAAGTTTCCTCTATACGCGTTGTTACCAAAATTATTCCTACCAAAAAAATTCACATCCATAGATTCATTATTATTCTCAATCAAAGTAGACAAAGGCATATCATTAGGATCAGAAGAAACACTCTCATTAGCAAATAATTTCATAAGTTCATCCATCTTTCCACTCAAAACATTAATTTCTTCTATCGCATGCACTTTCTTATTAGTAGGTCTTTCAGTGTGCCATTGAGAATAATTAACCATAATATTATCTAGGAGTTTAGTATCTTCTCATAAAGTGATTTCCATAAAAGTGCCTCCCGCGGCCGAATCTAAAAGATTTCTAGAAGCAAAATTCAATCCGGCATAAATTTTTTTTATAATCATCCACAAATTCAAACCATGTGTTGGGCAATTACGTATCATTAATTTCATCCTCCCCCAAGCTTGTGCAACAGGTTCATGATCAAGTTGCTTAAAATACATAATATCGTTTCTAAGAGAGACAATCTTAGCGGGAGGAAAATACTTAGAGATAAAAGCATCTTTGCTCTTATTCCAAGAGTCCATACTATTTTTAGGCAAGGACAAAAACCAAGCTTTAGCATGATCTCTAAGAGAAAAAGGAAATAGCTTCAATTTAACAATATCATTGTCCACTTCTTTCTTCTTTTGCATATCACACAAATCAACGAAGCTATTTAGATGGGTAGCGGCATCTTCACTAGGATGGCCGGAAAATGGATCTTTCATGACAAGATTCAGCAAGGCAGCATTAATTTCACAAGATTCAGCATCGGTAAGAGGAGCAATCAGAGTGCTAATAAAATCATTGTTGTTGGTATTGGTAAAGTCACACAATTTAGTGTTATCTTGAGCCATCGTGACAAGCAAGCAATCCAACACACAAGCAAACGAGGAGCAAGCGAAAAAGAGGCAAATAGAGAAAGAGAGGGAGGATAGAGAGAGAGAGGGCGAATAAAACGGCAAGGGTGAAGTGGGGGAGAGGAAAACGAGAGGCAAATGGCAAATAATGTAATCCGGGAGATAAGGGTTTGTGATGGGTACTTGGTATGTTGACTTTTGCGTAGACCTCCTTGGCAACGGCGCCAGGAATCCTTCTTGCTACCTCTTGAGCACTGCGTTGGTTTTCCCTTGAAGAGGAAAGGGTGGTGCAGCAAAGTAGCGTAAGTATTTCCCTCAGTTTTTGAGAACAAAGGTATAAATCCAGTAGGAGGCTACGCGCGAGTCCCTCGCACCTACACAAAACAAATAAATCCTCACAACCAACGCGATAAGGGGTTGTCAATCCCTACACGGTCACTTACGAGAGTGAGATCTGATAGATATGATAAGATAATATTTTTGGTATTTTTATGAGAAAGATGCAAAGTAAAATAAAAGGCAATGAAAATAACTAAGTATTGGAAGATTAATATGATGAAGATAGACCCGGGGGCCATAGGTTTCACTAGTGGCTTCTCTCAAGAGCATAAGTATTTTACGGTGGGTGAACAAATTACTGTTGAGCAATTGATAGAATTGAGCATAGTTATGAGAATATCTAGGTATGATCATGTATATAGGCATCACGTCCGAGACAAGTAGACTGACTCCTGCCTGCATCTACTACTATTACTCCACACATCGACCGCTATCCAACATGCATCTAGAGTATTAAGTTCAAGAGAACAGAGTAACGCTTTAAGCAAGATGACATGATGTAGATGGATAAACTCATGCAATATGATGAAAACCCCAGTTTTTTGTCCTCGATGGCAACAATACAATACGTGCCTTGCTTCCTCTACTGTCACTAGGAAAGGACACCGCAAGATTGAACCCAAAGCTAAGCACTTCTCCCATTGCAAGAAAGATCAATCTAGTAGGTCAAACCAAACTGATAATTCAAAGAGACTTGCAAAGACAACCAATCATACATAAAAGAATTCAGAGAAGATTCAAATATTGTTCATAGATAAACTTGATCATAAACCCACAATTCATCGGTCTCAACAAACACACCGCAAAAGAAGATTACATTGAATAGATCTCCACAAGAGAGGGGGAGAACTTTGTATTGAGATCCAAAAAGAGATAAGAAGCCATCTAGCTAATAACTATGGACCCGAAGGTCTGAGGTAAACTACTCACACTTCATCGGATAGGCTATGGTGTTGATGTAGAAGCCCTCCGTGATCGATGCCCCTCCAACGGAGCTCTGGAATAGGCCCCACGATGGGATCTCATGGATACAGAAAGTTACGACGGTGGAATTAGGGTTTTGGCTCCGTATCTGATCGTTTGGGGGTACGTAGGTATATATAGGAGGAAGAAGTATGTCGGTGGAGCAACAGGGGCCCACGAGGGTGGAGGGCACACCTGGGGGGGCGGGTAGGCGCGACCCCTACCTCGTGGCCACCATGTTGGTTGCTTGACGTAGGGTCCAAGTCTCCTGGATCTTGTTCGTTCCAAAAATCACGTTCCCGAAGGTTTCATTCCGTTTGGACTCCTTTGATATTCCTTTTCTTCAAAACCCTAAAATAAGCAAAAAATAGCAATTCTGGGATGGGCCTCCGGTTAATAGGTTAGTCCCAAAAATAATATAAAAGTGGATAATAAAGCCCAATAATGTCCAAAACAGAAGATAATATAGCATGGAGCAATCAAAAATTATAAATACGTTGGAGACGTATCATGAACCACCATCAGCCTTTAAGTATCTATGGACTCCAAACCTCGGAAAAATAACTTCTTTAAGCATCTTAATAGAGTTGTTATGATCAGCACTACTAGTTGGAATAGCTTCTACCCACTTAGTAGCGTAATCAACAACAACTAAAATACGTGTGTACCCATTAGAGGAAGGAAATAGTCCCATATAATCAAAGCCCCAAACATCAAATGGTTCAATGACAAGTGAATAATTCATTGGCATTTCATGACATCTACTAATATTACCAATTCTTTGACATTCATCACAAGACAAAACAAACTTACGGGCATCCTTGATGAGAGTAGGCCAATAAAAACTGGATTGCAATACCTTATGTGCAGTTCTATCTCCAGCATGGTGTCCGCCATAAGCCTCAGAGTGACACTTGCGTAGGATCTGTTCCTGTTCATGCTTAGGTACACAATGTGTAATAACACCATCTACTCCTTCTTTATAAAGATGTGGGTCATCCTAGAAGTAACGTCTTAAATCATAGAAGAACTTTTTCTTTTGCTGGTATGTGAAACTAGGTGGTATAAACTTAGCAACAATATAATTAGCATAATCAGCATACCATGGAGCAGTACGAGAAGCATTTATCACAGCTAATTGTTCATCAGGAAATCTATCATCAATAGGTAGTGGGTCATCAAGAACATTCTCTAACCAACGGGGTTCTCAGCTCCCTTTCTATTAATAATATGCAAATCAAATTCTTGTAGCAAGAGAACCCATCTAATAAGTCTATGTTTAGCATCTTTCTTTTCCATAATATATTTAATAGAAGCATTCAGTGTGAACAGTTACTTTAGAATCAAGAATATAAGGTCTGAACTTATCACAAGCAAACACAACTGCTAAAAATTCTTTTTCAGTAGTAGCATAATTTATTTGAGCACTGTCTAGAGTTTTACTAGCATATTGAAGAACATTTAATTTCTTATCAACTCTTTGTCCTAGAACAGCCCCTACAGCATAATCACTAGCATCACACATGATTTTAAATGGTAAATTCCAATCAGGAGGCTGAACTAATAGGTGCAGAAATCAAAGCTTTCTTAAGTATTTCAAATGCTTCTACACAGTCATCATCAAAAACAAAAGGAACATCTTTTGTAAGAGAATAGTCAGAGGCCTAGAAATTTTAGAGAAGTCCTTAATGAACCTCCTATAAAAACCGGCATGACCAAGGAAACTTCTTATACCTTTAATGTCCTTAGGACACGACATCTTTTCAATAGCATCAACTTTAGCTTTATCAACTTCAATACCTCTTTCAGAAATTTTAAGCCCCAAGACAATACCTTCATTAACCATAAAGTGACACTTCTCCCAATTCAACACAAGATTAGTTTCTTCGCATCTCTGCAAAACTCGATCAAGGTTCCTTAAGCAATCATCAAAAGAAGTTCCATAAACAGAGAAATCATCCATGAAAACCTCAACAATCTTTTCACAAAAGTCAGAGAATATAGCATTCATACATCTTTGAAAAGTAGCAGGTGAATTGCATAAACCAAAAGGCATACGTCTATAAGCAAAGGTACCGAAAGGACAAGTAAAAGTTGTCTTTTCTTGATCCTCTTTTGACACAGGTATTTGAGAGAAACCAGAATAACCATCTAGAAAGCAAAAATGTGTATGTTTGGATAATCTTTCTCGCATTTGATCAATAAAAGGTAAAGGGTAATTATCCTTTTTAGTAGCTTTATTTAATTTGCGGAAATCAATTACCATTCTATAACCTGTAACAATTCTTTTTGGGATAAATTCATCTTTATCATTAGGAACAACAGTAATACCTCCATTCTTAGGGACACAATGGACATGACTTACCCATTGACTATCAACAACGGGATAAATTATGGGACATTTATATTTGTGCCCCTAACTCGAACCCACTACTCAGATTTGCCCCTAATTTCGAAGCATGCTCAAATTGACCCCTTCACCGTTAGGTGAACTTACAAAAATACCCTTCCGTGCCATTACCGTTAGGTCAAAGTGCTTTAACCACTTTCTGGCCGTTTATTTGACATTTTTTCCCTCAAATAGAAAACAGAAGAAATAGGAAACTCTACTGTAGCAATTGGGCCGTGATGCCGTATTAAGCAGGCCTAGTCCAGCCCTGGCCAACCGCGAGGTTATCGTCAACCTCGTGTCAGTCACCTCGAGAGCATGTGTTCGCCGCAGATCGCCATTAGCGCGGCTAACGACCAAAACTCACCGCCCCTCCATGTCTCTGACGTCCGCCACAATGCGATCTACCAATCCACCGAAGAACTCGAGCTAGGACGGACAAATCCAAGCGAATCGACCTCACCTTCATCCCCTCTGACCAAAGACTGCCGCCGCCGACTCGGGACCTCTTCCCTCTCCCCTCTCCTGATGAGTGCACCTCCAGCCCTTTCGTGATACCCGCCTCCTCTCCCCTCTCCTTTCCCGTTCATTTTTGTGCCATAGCTAGGCTATCGCCGTAGCAGTGCACTGTCGACGCCGTCGTGCTCTTTCCTCACAATGTCGTCCTGCCCCGTCCCAGTGGAGCTCCCTTCCATGCTCCTGGAGTATCCAGGAATCCAGCGCACCCGTCTGTGAGCTCGCTCACAAGACACGGCACCATCCCCGCTGAGCCCGTGGCAGCGCCGCCGCCGGCCCCGTTCGTGCCGGCGAGTTCAGCCACCATGCACACTCCAGCTAGCAGCCTTGGATGCGGGAGAGGTAGTGATAGCAATCCCGCACCTCATATGCCACCCCGGAGGCCTCCCAGTGGGCCTCCGCCGTGGATTTTGCTCGTCGGCGACTGATCTCCAATGAGGTCCATAATTAAGCGTTAATTACCCCCACTAACAACCGCCCTAAGCCACTGCTACGTGGGCCCAATGGTATAGTTAACTAATTACTGAGACTAATATGTGGTCCTGGCCACTAAGAAAACTACTAAATCAATTTAGAAAAATAACTGGACAGTGAGAGAGAGTATTTTTTCTCTTGAATGGGCCCACATGTAAGTGAGTGAGGGTGGATAGGGTTTTTGTTTTTATTTTTGTTCAGTTTGGCCCACTTGTAAGTGACACATGAGAAGAGGGGCAAAAATGTCCTGCAAATGGCCAGAAAACGGTCAAAGCACTTTGACCAAGCGGTAACGGCATAGAAGGGTATTTTTGTAAGTGCACATAACGGTGAAGGGGTAAATTTGAGCATGCTTCGAAATTAGGGGCCAATCTGAGTACTTGGTTTGAGTTAGGGGCACAAATGTAAATGGCCCATAAATTATACCTGCCTCCAGAAGCTTTAGTATTTCTTTTCTTACCACTTCTTTCATCTTAGGATTTAACCGTCGTTGGTGATCAACAACCGGTTTCACATCTTTCTCCAATTTTATTTTGTGCTGGCAGAGAGTGTGGGACTGATGCCCTTAAGATCATAAAGAGTATATCCAATAGCAGCATGGTGCTTCTTCAGAGTTTTCAATAATTTGTTTTCTTCATGCTCTGAAAGGTTAGCACTAACAATAATAGGATATATCTCTTTCTCATCAAGATAAGCATATTTAAGAGTATCAGGTAAATGCTTAAGCTCAAACATGGGATCACCCTTAGGTGCAGGAGGATCCCCTAGAATTTCGACAGAGTGGTTGTGTTTCAAAATAGGCCCCTGTTTAAAGAATACTTCATCTATTTCCCTTATTTCATTCATAAACATATCATTTTCATGGTCTAGCAAATATTCCTCTAAAGGATCATTAGGAGGCATGGCAATAGAAGTAAGACCAATAATTTCATCTTTACTAGGAAATTCTTTACCATGGGGTTGTCTACGAAACTTAGCAAAATTAAACTCATGAGACATATCCCCTAAACCAACAGAAACAATATCCTTATTGCAGTCTATCTTAGCATTAACAGTATTCATGAAGGGCCTACCAAATATAGTGGGACAAAAGGTATATTGTGGGGAACTAAGAACAAGAAAATCAACAGGATATTTAACTTTCCCACACAAGACTTCAACATCTCTAGCAATCCCAACTGGTGAAATAGTGTCTCCATTGGCAAGTTTAATAGTAACATCAGTTTCCTCTATCTCAGCAGGTGCAATGTCATGCATAATTCCTTTATATAGGGAATGAGGTATTGCACTTGCACTAGCACCCATATCACATAAGCCATGATAGCAAAGATCTCCTATTTTAACAGAAATAACGGGCATGCCTACAACAAGTCTATGTTTAGTTTTAGTATCGGGTCTAGCAATTCTAGCAGCTTCATCACAGAAATAAATAACATGCCCATCAATATTATAGGCCAAGAGATCTTTAACCATAGAAACACTAGGTTCAACTTTAATTTTCTCAGAGGGAGTAGGTGTTCTAGTATTACTCTTACGAACCACAATTGAAGCTTTAGCATGATCTTTTATTCTAACAAGGAAAGGTGGTTTCTCAATATAAGCAATGGGAACAACATGATCGTTATAAGTGATAGTCTTTTTCAACTTTAATAGGTTCAACTACTTTTACTTCAATGGGAGGATTATACTTAAACCACTTCTCCTTAGGGATATCAACATGAGTAGCAAAGGATTCACTGAAAGGAGCTACTATCTCAGAGTCAAGACCATATTTAGTGCTGAATTCACGGAAAACATCGGTATCCATAAAAGATTTAACACAATCAAACTTAGGTGTTATACCTGACTCCTTACCTTCATCGAGGTCCCAATCTTCAGAGCTGCATTTAATTCTTCCCAATAAATCCCATTTGAATTCAATAGTCTTCATCATAGAAGAACCAGTACAAGAAGTATCGAGCATGGAACGATTATCGAGTGAAAGCCGAGCATAAATTTTTTGAATAATAATTTCTCTTGAGAGCTCATGATTAGGGCATGAATATAACATTGACTTAAGCCTCCACCAATCTTGAGAGATGCTTTCTCCTTCGCGAGGCCAAAGATTATATATATAATTACGATCACGATAAACAAGATGCATAGGATAAAACTCCTGATGAAATTCTAGTTGCAATCGGTTGTAGTTCCATGATCCCATATCATCACATAGCCTAAACCATGTCAATGCCTTTACCTTCAAATATAAAGGGAAGACCTTCTTCTTGATAACATCCTCGGTCATACCTGCAAGCTTAAAAAATCCACAAACTTCATCCACATAGATTAGGTGCAAATCGGGATGTAATGTTCCATCTCATGTAAAAGGATTAGCTAGCAGTTTCTCTATCATAACCGAAGGAATTTAAAATTAGACATTTTCAGTAGGTTCAGTAGGTTGAGGAGCAACTCTTTGCTCCAGTGGTCGGGGTGAAGATACCCCGAACAAGCCCCTCAAAGGATTATGTTCCATAGTAACAAGTAACACTAAATTTCAGCACACTATATAAATTTTTTCCTTACCGAATTCCACCTACAAAAGGCGCTTCACTCCCCGGAAACGACGCCAGAAAAGAGCCTTGCTGACCCTCAAGTGTAGGGGATCTATCGTAGACTTTTCGATAAGTAAGAGTGTTGAACCCAACGAGTTGTAGAAGGAAATGATAAGCGGTTTTCAGCAACGTATTCTCTGCAAGCACTGAAATTATCGGTAATAGATAGTTTTGTGATAGGGTAATTTGTAACGGGTAACAAGTAATAAAAGTAAATAAGGTGCAGCAAGATGGCCCAATCCTTTTTGTAGCAAAGGAAAATCCTGGACAAACTCTTATATAAAGGAAAGCGCTCCCGAGGACACATGGGAATTATCGTCAAGCTAGTTTTCATCACGCTCATATGATTCACGTTTGGTACTTTGATAATTTGAAATGTGGGTGGACCGGTGCTTGGGTACTGTCCTTCCTTGGACAATAATCCCACTTATGATTAACCCCTATTGCAAGCACCCGCAACTACAACAGAAGTATTAAGGTAAACCTAACCATAGCATGGAACATATGGATCCAAATCAGCCCCTTACGAAGCAACACATAAACTAGGGTTTAAGCTTCTGTCACTCTAGCAACCCATCATCTACTTATTAGTTCCCAATGCCTCCCTCTAGGCCCAAACAATGGTGAAGTTTCATGTAGTCGACGTTCACATGACACCACTAGAGGAATGACAACATACATCTCATCAAAATATCGAACAAATACCAAATTCACATGACTACTTATAGCAAGACTTCTCCCATGCATGTCCTCAGGAACAAACGTAACTACTCACAAATCATATTCATGTCCATAATCAGAGGGGTATTAATATGCATAATGGATCTGAACATAATGGATCTGAACATATTCAAGTAGCTTCCTGGAATCGGCTCAGCGGGCCATAGCTGGATAATCAAATCCTTCATGGCTAGCTCGGCCGCCTTCTGTAGTTCGATCAGCTGTTTCAGTTGGTCGACAAAAGGCACCGGATAATTCGGTGCTAGATACTGTGACGAAAAGAGCTTATTCACAGTGTTCCTTTCTTTGTCTCGGTAGAATTGTGCGGCATCAGATATGCTGCGTGGCAGCTCTGCAAACACCCCTGGAGAAATCCGAACTCAAGATTAGAAACATGATTTTCTCCCCAAATACTTGCCTTACGTGGAGCAAGCCTTACCCACCGCGATCTTCCTCGCCTCTTGGATCTCCTGCCGGGCACCCTGGGCTTCCCCTGAGCATCGCATGTGGCCTGATGAGCCTTGGTAAGTTCCGATTCTTTATCCATTAGACTCTGCTCCAAGGCCTCGCATCTTCTCACGACCTCTTGAAGCTCTTGCTCAGCTTCAATAACCCTGGCCTCGTGCTTCTCATGACTAACCCGCTCTGCGACTGCCTTTCCCTCGGCCTCGGCAAAACCTTCTTCAGAGCCTCAACTTCGGTCATCGCCCTGGCGCAAATCACAAAACATATTTTAAATTTCGTTCGCACTGAACGTGAGCAAGGTTTGGGCATACCTTGTTTATCCTCCAACTGCCTTTTCAACTGGCCCAATTCTTCTGTGGCCCGCTCTAGACTTCGATTCAGTCCGGAGACCTCCGCAGTACGAGAGGTGGCAGTCGCTACAGACGCCTGTTTATACCAAAAGAGAGGTAAATGTCATCAAGTGAGTCTCCTGCAAACATAGATTTGATCCTTTGTCCGATTCTTTCTCTCACCGAACAGTGTATCAGGGGCTACTATCTATACTGTGACACTCTTCGAAACTTCCTAAAACATACCTCAAAGCCTCTTATAAGGCTAATACAGGCTTCATTCAGCCCACTCTCCGCATATTGAATCTTCTCAATCACCGTACCCACAAGGGCACGGTGTTCATCGATGACGGAGGCGCTTTTTAGCGCCACCAATAAAGTATCCAGCACCTCTGGTTGGACAGAGGTTGCCGCTAGAATAGGTACACCCTCTCTAGCCGAGGGAGACCGCCTGCCTGACTCTGGAACCATATTGGTCTTCGGAATTGCGTCCCGCTGGTGGCTGAATTCAAGATGGCTCCCGCCGACGACGCCCATGGGAGCCTTCTCTCCCATGTGTCCGGCCCCTGAAGTTTGACCTCCTGGTGCCACCTTGGCAATCTCCCCCCTCCTTGGCCTGGGTCCTCCTGGGACAAAGTGTCGGTGTCATTCACATGCTTGGGGGAAGGGGCCTTCGGGGGTGTCCCGCTCTCCATAGCGTTCGAGCCTAGCAAATCCTCCGACAAGGATTGCTCCGCGCGGGACCTCGCCGGACTGCAAAAAGTATGTCCCAGATCAAAATATTGTGCCATGATAATCCTGGACACATAAACGTGGCCGGATTTTATATACTCATGAGTTCACCAGGGGCTGAGCCCTGGGATCCCACTCCGGGCTGCTATCAGCGGCGGTGGACTCCTTTGGAAGAAGAAATTTTCCCTTCTTAGGTGACTCGGCCTCCAACGATGCGGAGGCTGTCCTTTTCTTTCTTCCGCCCGCTGGGGATTTGTCTTCCTCCTCCTCCTCATCCTCTTCGGAGGAAGAACGAGCATTGGAATCTTCGGATATCATGTCTGAGGCGCCACGACTACGGAGGCCGCCCCTGGTCTTTTGGGCCTCTCTCTCGGTCTTCTTCTTCGGCGCCTTGTAGGGCGCCGGGACCAGCATCTTCGTTAGAAGCGGGCCGGCCGGTTCTTCAGGTAGCAGGGCCGGACAGTAGAGCCACCCGACCTTCTTCGTCCAGCCCTAGGAGTGTTGTGGAAAATACATTAAGCATTTCCCTTGGGTTATGCGAATAAAACTTATAATGGCTTACCGAACTTGCGGGGCGGGACAGGTGGTACCCGCGGTCCTCGGCTGAGTCCGGCCATGATTTGCCGGACTTAGAAAGAACCTTCCAGATATCTTTGTGTGAGGAGCCGAAGAGCTCTCGCAGGGTCTGGTGCTTGGCCGGGTCGAATTCCCATAAATTGCAAGTCCGGTGTTGACAAGGAAGGATCCGGCAAGCTAACATCACCTGGACTACATTGACAAGTTTGATATCCTTGTCTTCCATATTCTTGATGCACGTCTGAAGTGCCGACAGCTCGTCGGACGAAGACCAATCCAGGCCCTTCTTGGGCCAGGACGTAAGCCGTAGGGGGGCTCCGGATCGGAATTCAGGAGCAGTGACCCATTTCATGCCGCCCGGCTCAGTGATGTAAAACCACTGCTGCTGCCACTCTTTAAGGGAATCATTGAAAGTACCTGTTGGCCATGTGATGTTGGGCATCTTGCTCACCATGGCGCCTCCGCACTCGGTGTGCTCACCGCCCACTACCTTGGGCTTCACATTAAAGATCTTCAGCCATAAGCCGAAGTGTGGCGAGATGCAGACAAAAGCCTCGCACACGACAATGAACGTCGAGATGTTGAGGAAGGAATTGGGGGATAGATCATGAAAATCGATCCCGTAGTAATACATGATGCCGCGAACGAATGGGTGGAGGGGAAACCCCAGCTCGCAGACAAAACAAGGGAGGAAAACGACCCTCTCGTGGGGTTCCGGAGTAGGGACGATATGTCCTGCCATCGGGAGACGGTGGCTGATTTTCTGGGCCAGGTACCCAGCCTCCCGAAGCTTTTTGAGATCCTTCTCCTGGGTCCTCCTGCTCTGGATCCAGACATTTTCGGAGGACCTTTGTGGTCGGAGAGGACGAACGCTTGGGCGCTGGGGCTCGAGCAGAGGGGAGTGGATAAGCAGAAGGAGAAGGCGTGGGTGAAAAAGGGGAGTCCTTATCTCCTTATAAAGGCGACAGGGATCCAGCACCTCCCCACTTGCCTGGTAAACTCGCTTATTCCCCAAGCGTCGCGCTAAAGACGCGGTTGGATTACCCATACCCATATTGATGAGAATCCCGAGATAGGGGGACACGATCTCTGCTTCGATACGACATGCCCATAAAACCACCTCGCGACATGCACAATAGCTGGTTAGGGAGAACAGTTCGAATAAAGACCGGATCGTGGCGTGGTGTCACGTTAGGAAAAGTTGTCAGCGGATTGGATTTGTGGAATATTGTACTCTCTATGGTGGTATGTGGAATTTGTTTTGCAGAGCCGGACACGGTCCTTGTGTTCAAAATCTTCTATGGGGTATTCGGAGAAGGAACCCACCTTGCAATGCCGAAGACAATCTGCGCGCCTGAATCATCATCATTGAAGCCTGGTTCAGGGGCTACTGAGGGAGTCCTAGATTAGGGGGTCCTCGGACAGCCAGACTATATACTTTGGCCGGACTGTTGGACTATGAAGATACAAGATTGAAGACTTCATCCCGTGTCTGGGTGGGACTCTCCTTTGCGTGGAAGGCAAGCTTGGCAATTCGGATATGTAGATCTCCTTCCTTGTAACTGACTCTGTGTAACCCTAGCCCCCTCCGGTATCTATATAAACTAGAGGGTTTAGTCCGTAGGACAACAACAATCATAATCATAGGCTAGCTTCTAGGGTTTAGCCTCTACGATCTCGTGGTAGATCAACTCTTGTAATACTCATATCATCAAGATCAATCAAGCAGGAAGTAGGGTATTACCTCCATCGAGAGGGCCTGAACCTGGGTAAACATTGTGTCCCCCACCTCCTGTTACCATCAGCCTTAGATGCACAGTTCGGGACCCCCTACCCGAGATTCACCGGTTTTGACACCGACAGCGGGCGGGAGCGATTTCGGGCGAGGAGGGCGTGTTTTGAAATATAGTGGGCGCGAGCGATTTCCAGCGAGGAGAGCGTGTTTTGAAATAGTGGGCGCGAGCTATTTCGGGCGAGGAGAGCGTGTTTTGCCGACCATGGTTTATGAATTGTTCGGCACATGTCATTTCGGCCGAGGAGAAGGCGCGCTTGGATGAAGTTACGAACCTACCCTCGATGCACAACAGGCCAATTAATGCGTCTCCCACATAGGATGGTAATTTCGCGTCTCCCATTTATTTGCTCGGGTGAATTCCACCGAGCAGAGGATGTTTAATGGTTCATTCAAAAATTTGGGAGAACGAGCATCCACATCTACCTTACCAAGTCGATTTGAATCAAATTTAGAAATATTAGCTTGCCACTTCTTCTTTAGATGGAGAGATGATGCTCGGGAGTAATGTGTTTTTACATGCTCGTTGCTAGCGATTTACTATATGACAAATAGTTGACCCACTCAAAAACGGGAATCAAACCCAAAATGAAATATCTCGATTCAATGAAATAGCTCGTTCACCAGGTCAAAATAGTGAACTAAATCCAAAATTGAACACCTCAATCGAATATCATGTTGTACAGAATTATAGTACTCCATGAACATGTTGAAAGTCAAATTAATGAACTTGTTTGATATACACATATATCCATTCATGTGTGAATTGCAGACAACATGTTCTCCAATTTAAATATTTGAATGCAAGTTTATATCGAAACATGGTTTATATCAGTCTTTGATGCATAAAACGCGACCTCCCCCTCTCCCGGACTCCTGCTCTCTCTCGCCGACAATCTTCAATTCTGTCGCATGCATCCAACACACAAACCTTTTTGGTCCTCTCTCTTTCTCTCCATCTCCCTGTCTCTTTGTGTGTGTATGTGGGGGGGTCTTTCTAGTTCGCATGCATATATACTCCATCTATAGATCTCTCTCGCAAACTATGTATGATTCTCTAGTCCATGCTAGATATCTTGGGTGCACTCATCGTATGCACACAAATTCCTTGGATCGTTGCCCGTAACTCTCACACACACCACTCTGTCTTCTTGGAGCTCTTCCCCCCCTCTCTCAAACTCTCCATCTACCTGGGTCACACATACAAATGCATATCTCACTCGCACTCGATAGGCCCATCTAAAACTCTATCTCTCTCCCTCGTTCTCTCTCCATCTCACACACACACACACAATCTCATGCCTAGCTAGCCAAGTATGATGGTCTCTCACTCAATTGTAGGCACACACAGTCCCCCCTATATGTATATGACTAGCTAATCTTATTCTCCATCACAAACATGTGCATGGTCTTTCTCAATTTCTCTCGGGGCATCTTTCTATCGCGCACGCACCTTCCTCGATCTCCCACCCATATAGTCCCCTCACGATCTCGAGGGGGTCTCTCTATCACAAGCACACCCTCTCGCCCTCCCCATGCATCCATGTTCTCCATTTGTCCCTCTCGACCTTTGTTCCTTGTTGGCCAGACCTCTATTGGACATGTGCTATAGGGGTGTCTCTCTCTGTTGCAAACAATCACACACTAGCTATCTTCGTGTATCTCCTCGTCTCGCTTTTCTATCTCGGAGATGCATGCGTGATATGTTCGCCTAAGAAACGAAAAAACACACACACTCTCTCTAATTTAACGTTTGTTGTCACTTTCTCTTTCACACACATACTCTTTTTGCACACTTACTCATTCTCCTTTCCACGCACTTGATCCCTGTCGACTTAGGCACTCTCCTCGGTCCATAGCATATTGATTTATTGAAAAGTCAAACATCACAATGTTTGACCATGTACATGGAGAAAAACAATTACATCTGGAACGGCAAACATATACCATTAGATTTACCATGAGATGTAGTTTCGTATGATGTATCTTTGGTATTGAAGATATAAATAACACTTGTGTAAACCTCATCAAAGTTTCCAAAGTTTGACTTCCAAAAAAATTACATGCACTGCATTATCGAGCGTATGGAATATCTCTTTCCCCCTCTCAGCTATCTGACGCACCACTCAGCCTTATCGGGGCTCCTCAATCTCTCTCAAACTTTATATCTCCTTGGTTCACACATACACATGTCTCGCTCGCGCTATACATATAGACCCATCCAACACTCTCCGCCCTTGTTCTCTCTCTATGTGACAGGCACCCGCCTAATAAGTACCATAATCCCTCACTCCATCATAGGTGCAAGCACTCCCCCCTAAGTATGATTATCTCTCACTAGTCATCAGGAACACAAGTATTGTCTCCTTCCATTCATACGTCTATCTCGATATCTCTCGGTGTATCTTCTGTCGCGCACACACCTTGTCACTCGATCTCCCACCCATCTAGTCCCATCACGATCTCCAGGGGATCTCTCTATGACAAACATACACTCTCTCCTCCCCATGTCTGCATTTTCTCCGTACGTCTCTGTCGACCTCTCTCCCTTGTTTGTCAAACCCCTCTTGGCCACGTGCTGGGGGTCTTGCTCTCTTGGTTGCAAACAACCACACACTATCTCCTCACCTTGCTTCTGTTGTCGAAGATGCATGTGTGATATGTTTGCATAAGACACACACATTTTTTCTCGACTTTTATCGAGTGTGTCCATGTCTCTTTCACACACGAACACACACTTTTTTCACTCACTCTTTCTATTTCACTCTCTCTCTAGTTAGGGACTCTCTCACGTCCATAAGCATATGGATGTTTTGAAAAGTCAAACCTCAGAAAAGTTTGACCAGGTATATGTGGAGAAAAACATTTACATCTGGAAAGATCATTAGATTCATCACAACATGTACTTACTTCATACTATCACTTATCTTTGGTATTGTAGATATAAGTAATTGCTTTATAAACTTGGTCAAAGTTTCAAAAGTTTGACTTAAAAAAATGTTGGAACTACATTATCGAACGGAGGGAGTAGCTCTTTCTCTCTCTCTATCTCTCTCTCTCTCTCTGCTATCTCTCACGGGCCTCCCTCTCACACGAACACTCTATACCGACGGATTATACGCTCACTGTGTCAGCGTATAGCTCCGTATATTGTTTAGTTGACCGGTCAACCAGTCCACATGCTGCCTTGTTAGCTCATGTTCTGTATCTTCGTGTGCTGGCCCATGTGGCAGTGTGTGAAAATAAGTAAACTAGAGGCTCATCTGACACGCGGTGAAGTAAACAAAGATGAAACCACTCGGGGTAGCACCCCGCATGCTAGTAAATTGAGGGCGCATTGAGGACACACTTCTTCCATGTGGAGGATGCATTCACGCATAATTCACCACTGTGCGGCGGCATGCACAGAAGGACGCACTCACGCACACCCAACACACAACACACACCAGCACACGTGTACACCGGCGTCACCGCCGGTTGAGATGGACGGCGAGGCAGCCAACAAGCGGAGGCGGCTCGAGCCAAAATCACATCCGGCGAGCCTGGACTTCATTAGCAGCCTCCCCGATGACATGCTGCTCGTCATCATTGGCCTCCTCCCCACCAAATCTGCCATGCGGACCGCCCTGCTCTCGCGGCGGTGGCGCCCCCTCTGGCGCCCGCATCCTCCTCAACCTCACCGTCGACAGCCTCTGCGACAGGGATTGCAAACGCATGGCCACAGTCTCCAACATACTTTCATCGCACCCTGGGCCAGCCAGACGCCTTGACATCCGCATGTTCAGTACCAACTGCAAGGTCCAACCCAAGTTTGACGAGTGGTTCTTATCCTCCGCCCTAGATCAACTCGAGGAGCTCAACTTTGAAGCTGGACGATGTCGCTCTCTGCCGCCGTCCATGCTCCGCCTCGCGCCAACGCTGCGCCGCGCTAGCTTCAGCTCCTGCTATCTTCCCTAGATTAATGCTGCGCCCACCCTTCTTCTCCCTCAACTCAAGCAGCTCGACCTCTTCGACGTAGTCATCTCGAAGAAGGCTATGGATCACCTGGTTCGTAGTTGTACTACGCTCGAGTACCTTCATCTTGAGCAGATCCACGGGTTCATTAGCCTCCACATCGGCTCATCGAATCTCTGATTGATTTATGTGTCTTGCTGGCCCCGCAACAAGACATCAATTGGGAAGAGATCACTCCAGCTGTTCCACGTGACGGTCATTGAGAATGCGCCTTTCCTTGAGAGATTGCCTGTATCAGATTTAGAAGGTCCAACAAAAATCAGGGTCATTGACGTGCCGAAATTGACATCGTTGGTGCACTCGTCTGCCAAATTCTCCGAACTCTTTATTGGATCCGTAATTGTTCACGTACATCACTCATCTTCTTCTCGGTCTTCTTGAAATTCACATTTTTAAATTTCTTCTTGATGTATTTACGACCGTGTTCTAGAAAATGATTCCCACAAGCTTGACCCAGTCTATGCGCACAGTGAAGATCTTGGCAAT
This sequence comes from Triticum aestivum, assembly GCF_018294505.1. Classification (NCBI taxonomy): domain Eukaryota; kingdom Viridiplantae; phylum Streptophyta; class Magnoliopsida; order Poales; family Poaceae; genus Triticum; species Triticum aestivum. The sequence continues at coordinate 74,904,846 of NC_057809.1, forward strand.
AAAATCTATCGGCCCCAATATGGATCAAGTTGTTGGATTCCTTACATGCTTTCCGTGCACGGAGAAGCTACTCATCGAGGTGAAACTTCTTTTCTATTAGTAAATAGTAATCACAATGTATCTCAAATTTTTCGTAATTTTCCCAAATTACGATGACAAGTGTACTGTTCAAAACTGCATCTACGCACTGCACCGAAAGAAATGTTTTTAGTATTTTTTTTCTCACGTGATCACCTGCATCGTTTTTATGTTGTACTACTATAGTAGCCTAGGCTAGTCATAGTGGAAAGTAACTTAGACTACTCCAGTAACTCTATGGTTACCCTAAGAGCAAGTACTACCTCCGTCCTGGTTTACTCTTCCTATTTTGTAGTACCAAAATTTGACCATAGATTTAACTGACAAAATTTTAATGAATGTCACTAAGAACTATATCGTTGGATTCGTATTTGAACATAATTTCAAATGGTGTAATTTTTAGTGACATGCATTGGCATTTTTAGTGACATAATTTCAAATGGTGTAATTCGTCCTGATTTAAATAAGAGGTAGTACAAAAGTGGGCTATAACGGCCCTCCACTATGTAGGCCAAAACACGTGCCAAATTCACTTGTGATCCACTTGGCACCGATGCCCCTCCATTGCTCACCTGGTGCCCCAATCTAGATCACCTACTTTGCTCCGCTGCCAAATTAACTCACGCAATGAAAAAACACTTGCATGGGAGAGAGAGAGAGAGGACTAAGGCAATAAAAAACACTTGTTTGGGAGAGTGAGCGGTGCCAAAATCTTTTGATTTGACATCGATGTGTATTATGTGGCATACTTTTGCGAAATATGGCATCGGCCACATAGTGGAATGTAACAAATGCCCAAGCTCTTCACGTACTCCTAGGTAAATGAGAGGAGAGAGAGAGAGTGTGTGAAAAAAATATCACTAGCCAGCCAACCCTATCGTATGAGCGAATGATATTGGTACCTCTTGATGACACGACAATCTTATACAGCCAGCTGCTCTAATATGTTCTCTTCTTTTGCAGATAAAAAAGACCCGTGAGTGAAAAATGTGCTACACTATAACAATCTCATCGAATGCCTTGATCTCCATCTTACAGAAATTGATTTGATCGACTACCGAGGCGGCACATCTGAGATTAAATTGGTATGGTTCTTTGTTCTGGAGGCAAGTGTGCTCGAGGTAATGAGGTTTGGCATTCTCTGGCGCAACAATGAATGGCTTGCTGATCACCGCAAGTGTCTAAGCCTAAATGACAAAGTCTCCACAGAAGCTGAATTTGTTTTTGAAACATCAAGTGGCCAGAGACGCGAAAAATTATTTTCCCATTAGTGACTTGTCAAGGCGGTGGATTTTAGTTTGTACAATAATGCAACATCCACCTAAAGTAACAAAAGTTCTTACGTAAACTTCCTAGTAATTCCCTCTTCGTAGGTGCAGCATTACTCCTAACATTTGTAATGTCTGTTTGAAACTTGTAATATCGTCGTGTCCTATTCCTGCATTTTCAAAATCTTGCGAATCAAACAGGTCCTGAGTTGGTGATGATGTTGTGACTGCTATCTTTCACCAATAGCCGTCGGATCTAAATCTGACGCATACAAACCAAACTTCTCCAGTTTTGCAAAAAAGATGCCCGCACTTGTTCCCTATTTACAAACAACTCCTTGTCTCTCACAATCAACCTTATCTCCTCCCCACCACATCTAGAAGGCCATGGAAAAATCTGGCGCGATGGCCGCTACCGGCGCCGTCCACCCCCAATCTTGGTGTTCCATGCAATGCACGGGCATCTACACACGGGAAATTATGTCGAACACGGCTATTTGTAAGCAGGCTAGGTCTAAAGCCATGATGATAGTGACTGCAGATGGTGAGGCTGACAATGGTATGCCGAACACGGCGCCTATACTCAGGTGTCATCTCCGGCGTAGGGTCTTGTCACTTCACTATGAGGAGCATCACGTAATAATTTGACCAACGGGTAGTACATTGCTACTACATTGGCAGTACTACTACTACTACTACTACTACTACTACTACTACTACTACTACTACTACTACTACTACTACTAGTACTAGCGCCACCGTCTGGATTTAGTAGTACTACCATGTCCATCTGGATTTAGTATTTGACTACTAATATCTAGTAATGCATGTCCCAAAAAGTGTACTACTCCCTCTGTAAATAAATACATGGTGTATTTTTTTATTCCTATCGGCGATATAACTTAATGTCTTTTCGCTACTTAATAGGATTACATGCAATGAACTAACCACTGCATGTGATGTTTGGTAGTCTCAAGTCATTGAAAGCATGCACGGGCATGGAGGGGGATGCAACTTCATTGACTTACTACACCTGCCTTTGGGTGTGTGTCACGTGGGCCCAACGGGTGGCTGGCCAACCTGTCATATAGCCAAAGGCAGGTGCAGTAGAGGGGCGAGGAGTAGATGGCCAACACGCACGTGAATTCAATGCAGTCTGCACTTCTCATATAAAGGCTCCCGCCAGTCCAATCTATGAAATCCTACGCACCTACGCACCCAAGAGCAAGAGTGATCACTCCAATCGCAAGATCAGTTGAATAGAAGCTAGACCCATGGAGGCGATGAGCACGAGCATCAGCCGGCTGTGCCAGATGGTCCACGACGCCGTCCTGCAGCCCGGCACTGAGGAACATCTCCAGGTAGTGCTTGAGGCCGCTAGGGCGAGGGGCCGCTTGGACGACAGTTTCGTCTCCTTGTTTGACGAGGTCCTCGTCAGCTTCCTCGACAAGTTCACCATCGTCAAGAAGCTCACGGACGACCTTGACGTACGCCTCCAGCCCACGCGCCCAGGCTCTGCGATGCCTGCCACCCTTAGCGGCCTCTATGGTGACAACCTCTTGAACTCACTGGTGGCCCTGCGACTGCCCGCCATCGCGCCAGAGAATGTCCACCTCGAGGTCGCGCTCGCCGTGCAGCGCCTGGCGCAGCAAGACACCATCAACATAATCACCCACGTCAATGCGCAAATTGTCCACAAGGAATACTACATGCAAGAGGAGGACGATAGGACGCTGGCCTTCTTGGACCGCAGGGTAACCTTGGACGGCATTGTTCAGAAGAACGTTGAGCTTGCCACCAACGCCGCTGCTCCTCACACATCAGTTGGTCACCCGGTGCACTAGGGCGTGAGGATGTTGTTGATGGATCCGTATGTATCTTTATCTTTCCGTCAAATCCATGTAGTAGTATATGGTACTACTAGTAATTATCTTACCTTTCGCATCAAGTTCATAATTTTCCTACGTACTCCATGCATGAACTGCGCCAGAACCAAACTTCTCATTACTCTAGGGAAAATCGTTATTTCTATCTATCGGTCACGCCATGGAGCAGAACCAAATTTTACAAGTTACAATTTCAAAAGGAAAAGCCTGCCATGTTCGCGTCGCACCCCCACACGGTTGGTCTGGCACGCCTCTCAAGGGGGAATGCATGTTGTGTTGCATTTTCACTTACAAGTGGGACCGCAGTTGAGCAAACTGACTATCGGCAAACCCCCACCCCGCCCACCGTGCGATGGATGAGAAAACAGGAGGGAGAAGAGATGGTTGTAGCATGGACTCCAAGAAAATTGGTGTCGGATGGGACTCGTGTGGGTGGCGTGTGCCGTGCTGCTAGACATGAATGCTAGTTATGGCCTATGCCACCCCACTATATCGAGGTGCTGGTTACATAGAACAAATTTCTTGGAGTCCATGCTTAGCCCTCCTCTATCTCTCTTCTCAGCCAGCCAGCAGACACGCGGAGCCCATCGTCTGTTTGCCCATATGCGGTCCCACATGTCAGTGAAAATGCAAGAGGAACCATTGAAACTGCACATCTTTCACCTCGACGTGCTGGTGATGAAAAACAAATCCAATAAAGATCTTTGGTGGCCGCTTTTGGAGTTACTCAAGAGTAGTAAGATTCTATTTACAGTTTAACCCAAGATGCACATCATGTGGCTTCAACTACCACTCTATTTTCTTGCATGACACGACCTGGATGCTAGATGTCCCAGGTGTCGGCAAAAGGAGGAAGAACTCGACCAAATCTTCGGTTGTGCTCTTGGATTAGACTAGTTGTGCTAACTTAAAATTTTATTGTGTAGAATAGATGCAAGTTTTGGTATTGGGAAGAAGAGTACAATGATATATTGATAGAGCGCAATTTAGTAGATGTTCTAGCACTTTTAGCTAGCATAGAGGCTAGAGATGAGACTAGTGCACTTGTTGATAGAATAGAGGCTAGACACGTCTACATCTTTACACCCGAAGAAGAAAGAAGCACGCTGGATCGAGCCTCCGCAAATCAACAATGAATGCATCGAGAAGGCACTAATCCAACTTATAGGAGCAGTTATGGAAGTTGGATATCTTCTAAAATGTATTCTTGTGGTTCTTGTTTTTCTAGTCAAAAGTTTGGTGATGTATTTCCTTGCACCAAAAGATGAATGATGAAAAAAAAGATATGTGTTTGCAAAGAAAAATGTACGTGGCCAGGATGCATCTGCGCGTTCGGCGCATGGCCACCACATCCGAGAAATGGCCAGGACACGACCCCATTGCCCTACCCAAACGGACAGAATTCGGGCAAAAACGGAGGTCTGTTTGGGGTCGTGCGTTGGAATTGGCCTTACAAGTCGGACCACAGTTGAGGAAACCGACTATCGGCAAACCCCCCACCTCGCCCACCGTGCGATGGCTGAGTTAGAGAAATGACTAGGTTGAAGAGATTGCTGTAGCACGGACTCCAACAAATATGGTGTCAGATGGAAGTCGTGCTAGTGGCGTATGTGATACTCCTGGACATGAATGCTTGTTCTGGCCCATGCCACCCTACTACTCCTACTACTTATAGTAATAGTATCGAGGATTCGAGGTGCTGGTTACGCACATCGGACACATTAACATATGGCCCACCTCACACTATGGCCAAATTTCCTGGAGTCTGTGCTAGGTTAAAAAGTGTTCTTTGTGAGGATGGGTGGCTGGTCTCAATTTTAAAACTTGTTGTATTACGTACGTAGACGTAGAGATAGTGCCGCATGTGAAGCTAGTACAAATAGTGGACTATTGTTGATTGGCCTCATCCGATAACCTGTTGCAATGCATGTAAAATTATGTATTCGGAAAATATTTTTTTGCCTCGCCGCAGCACCCACTCAGAGAAGCGACTCGAAAGCCATTCATAAATTTAGTAAGTTTATCACAGGCATATCATTTTATTACATACAACAGGTCATCAACCCACAACGACAACGAGGATACATTATAAATACTAAACTTTTCATCACACAACAAATAACAAGCAATGAAATGAACTTCAACTCAACCAATCCTCGGCGTTGGAAACACTTTCTTTGAACCACAAGTGATTCTCTAGGAATGGCCAGCTACTATCAATCTTGAGACCAACGCAGGGCTGATCATCCAGGCTGAAGCGACCTACTACATCACGACCAGGGTAGGGAACCACCGCAATGTTCGACATATAGATAGAGTTGCTTCTCATAAATGGTAGTAACGTTGTGTCAATAGCAGTTGGATCGCCTTTCACCATCATTGGATAGTATTGTCCAAGGAAGAGCGAGTTTGCTCCAAGACTATCAATACTGTACCAGGGAGAAGGTGTTGGCGCTAGCACAGTAGTATCCATCCCGAATACCATGCAACGGGTGTTGGAATTGGTCCGGAGAGTGCGACCATGGGAGACAACACCTGCTTCCTTAGTAGTAACATCAGTAGTGGGCTGTATACAGACAAGAAGGGGTGATCCATCGAAAGTTGCCAGGCGCCACTGAGTATATGGGCCCTCCTTGTCCTCATGCTCGTGATCATCACCATCGTCATCTCCCCCTTGGTTATAAAAATTTTCAAGTATAGTTGGTGGAATGTTCGCAGGACCTGGAAACACAAGAAGAAGGTTAATTAGTAGAGAAGGGAAACTTGCTAACTCGCATGCATGTGGACGAAACAATTATAATTACAGTGGAAGACAAACGTACAGAAACTAGGAGGATCCCATGCAAAAACAGTGCCACGAGTGGTGGCAGCAAACACAAGACCCTCGTATTCAATTGAATCACAGTACACCTCCGTGTATTGAAACTGATTTTTGAGCAATATCCATCCAGTCGAACCATGAAGGACGGCAACAAACTTGTCGAAGATAGCAACAACTTGATAGTTCTTGTAATTCCAAGAGGGGTTGGGAACTCAAGAAATTTCTATCTTCCATAGACGAGAGTCACCATGATTATATTTGAACGTACGTAGATCATCTGTGTGCTCAACCTCAGGGCACTCGGAGATTTTTGGAAGTGGAATCCGCTGATGAGTGTACACATTCACAAGTTCCCACTTGCAATTTTACCCAATATAAACAATCCAATCTCCATTTGCGCCTGCCCAAGCCTTTCCCTCAAGCGATGGCATCTTAACATCATCCTATCATTATCAAGCGGCTTCAACTTGCACAAGGCGAGGCTTCGCTCGTCCCCACGCCAGTCAACAGGGTCACGGTGAAGAAGATAGGGGAGATCAAACTGCTCCTGGACCCTTGGGTTCCTTGTAATGATGTTATTAGTTGAGTCGAGAATGTTCTTGAACAAACCTGCCATGCTAGGCGACGTGATGACGTCACACCGATCAATGAGTTCCCCCACCACGTCATCTTTCAGATCGGGGCAAGAATAACGTGGTCGTTTCCTGCTTGTTCCCTCCATGGTGAAGACGATCAAACAATGGCAGAAGGAAGGGTGCAGGCAAATGGAGGAGGGTGGAAGAGCGTGCGACAGTAGTTCCAAATCGAGAGGGAAAGGTGAAGAGTCGGTGGATGGTTGCCAGTTTACCACGGTACACGAAGAGGCGCCCCGGCCTACACATCCTTTCGAAAATTGTACAAAAGGACTCGCCATTGTCTCACTGACATGTTGGAACGGGACCACATGTCAACGAAACATGGTGTGTAATTTCTCGTGCAAAATGCGATCTGGCCGCGTTGGCCTAAGGTGCCGCATTAGTTATCGACCTTTATTTTTTTTAACATACAATCTGAGTGGATAGCTCCTGTGGTCATCACACGTGAGCGGATATATAGGTGGGCTAGGCGGGCAGGCGGCAACAATCTAAGTGCTAAAAGAGTTGATCTCGAAAAAAGAGTTGATCCAATGCTTGGTTTTGTTTGGATTTTCCAACTATGACCATTGGATAGAGTGAATCAATGGCTTACGTTCAAAGTTGTTCTCATAGTACTATAGAATGGTATAGGAATGTGTTGACATTTGGTTGATTTTATATCGCTGAATAATATAAAATATTATGAGTGCAAACGCTCCACCCCGAGGTTTGTAGCTCCTTCTCGGTCGTCGGGAATCTATGTTCTTCCACTCTTTCATTTAAGACATGAGTTTTGTTCATCCTGTTGCCGGCACGCGGGACATCTATGTGCCTCCATTTTACAAAATCATACTATATGCCTCTATGACACGCGGGAAATCTAGCATCAAGGTGGCGTGCCATGTAAGAAAATGGAGATATGCAGTGTGTAAGTGAGTCGTGCACTTCGATGGCACCTAGTACTGCGCAATATTTTTCTCCTCGATGTCACGTGAATAGTGCATGTACTCAATGACAGAGCACGGGATGGTATCCATGGACATGGTCCCCCCTTTTTGAAGAGAGTACTAATAAATACGTAACTTTGATGTGTCCCGTCAACTCGCAGAATGACGAGAAGCTTTCTTACTACGCCTTCTCCCTCGCCAACGCGTGCGCGGTGGCTCACAACACGAGGAGAAACTTTTCCTTACAAGTGGTGGACGTGCAACAGTTCATTTGGTGTCAGATTGCCAGAATTAGTACCATCATTATTGTTCGACTTCCGGAAGAGGAGAAGAGCCAAGCGCAAGGTCACCTACTAACCTAGTACAGTACTACTATAGCCAAAGCTAGTCCACCTTTTTAGAGCATGGTTAATTAATATAGGAGGCTCTTGCAGCGGCACATCATTTAGAGCAAGTACTCTCTTCGTAGGATCAAAGGAACTGAAACAAATGTTGGAGTGGATGCTAGATTGCCAATTAAAACATGATTACATAGGAAAAATCCTATAGCATTCTATCCTATGAATCAAACGACCAATGTAGGAAAATTTGAGGGGGTCTCTCCAACAGTGTTCCTTGGCTCGCACCTTGCATCACGGTGGTCGAACTTGGAGTCATTCATCTGGTACACGTGGCATCTCAGATCTGGTACTCCAATATTAGGTTGGCTCTACATGATGTGGCAACTTCATATACTAACTGGATGTTGGCTATACTACTACGGTACTCACACTCCAAGAAGTGACTCGAAAACCATTCATAAATTGAGTCTATGACACACATTTGCAAATGTACCATTCATTACATACAACAAGTCATCAACACACAATGACAACGATGATACATGTTGGATTATAGATTATTTCCAACAAAACATTCTAGTAAATACTAAAGTTTTCATCACACAACAAATAACAAGCAATGAAATGAAGTTCAACTCAACCAATCCTTGGCATTGGAAACACTTGCTTTGAACCATAGGTGCTCTGGGAAGGGCCAGCTATTGTCAATATAGAGAGCAACGCATGACTGATCATCCAGGCTGAAGCGACATATATCAGGAGCAGGGTAGGGAACCACCGCAATGTCCGAGGTATAGATATAGTTGCTTCTCATAAATGGTAGTAACATTGTGTCAACAGCAGCTGGATCACCTTTAACCATCATTGGATAGTTTGGTCCAAGGAGGAGCGAGTTTGCTCCAAGACTATCAATACTATACCAGGGAGAAAGTGTTGGCGCAAGCACACCAGTATCCATCCCGAATACCCTACAACGGGTGTTGGAATAGGTCCGGAAAGGGCGACCATGTAACGCCCCGAGACCGATGTGCCAGGTGTCTTCCAGTTATTCACTGTTGTTGCCTTGCCATTTGCTTGCATGTCATGCATTACATATCATGTCATCATGTGCATCGCATTTGCATACATGTTCGTCTCATGCATCCGATCATTTTCCCCGTTGTGCGTTTTGCATTCCGGCGCTCCTATGTCCTCCGGTGTCCCGTTTTACCTCTTTTCATGTGCGGGTGTTAAATGTTCTCGGATTGGACCGAGACTTGCCAAGCGGCCTTGGTTTACTACCGGTAGAGCGCCTGTCAAGTTTCGTCCCATTTGGACTTTATTTGATACTCCAACGGTTAACTGAGGAACCGTAGAGGCCTCGTGTGTGTTGCTGCCTAACACCTCTCCAAAGTGGCACAAAACCCACCTAAACCCCTCAATCATCTAGGTCGTTCGATCACTATCGCGTGGCCAAAAACTGCACCTCATTGGGACTCTCCTAGCTCCCTCTACCTATATATATATCATCTCCCCCGAAAATCTCGTGGATGAAACCCTAGCCCCGCTCCTCGCGCCGCCGGACAAAAACTCCCCACCGCGTCGGACATGTCCGCTGCCCCGTAGCCACCTCACTCCGGCCAATGATGAGCTGCCACGTCACCCCGCCGTCGCCGCTAGCCAACCGGGCGCCGCCACCTCACCGCGCCCGCTCCACTCCTCCGCGGCAGGCCCGCGAGCCCAC
>NC_057809.1:74914889-74957023 GCF_018294505.1 Triticum aestivum
CCTCCCGCTCGCCCAAGCACCTCGCCGAGCCGCCCCGTGCCGTGGGCCAGCGCGCTCCGCTCGCCGCCTGCCGGACCCGCCGCCTGCTCCGGCGACGGCAACCTCCTTCGCCCCGTCCCGCGTGTTCCCCCGCGCCGGCACCTCTTCCCCCGCCGGAGCCGTGCCTCGCCGACCTTCTTCCTCGAGCTCCCGGCGATCCTCGTTGCGCGTGCCACCCCGATCTGGATCTGGATCTGAGGGTTGAGTTTTGCCTCCGTTTCAATATTTTTTGCATATATTCATCGCATCACATCTTTGCATCCGTGGCTTTGTTTTGGGCGTTTAGCATATTGAAATGTTCATCTCAACGAGTACTTAATTTCATCTTATTGCATCATGTTCATTTGAGCTCATCTTGATGCTCTAAATGCTGTTGCAAGAGTGCATGTTTGTATTAGTTTCAGATCCTTATCAGTAATTGGATAATTGTCATTTTTGCCATGTTTAATGTGTGCCTCCTATTAACTTGAGCCCTACATGTGTTTTTGAAGTATGCCATGCCATCTTTATAGGGGTGTATGCCATGTATTTTTGTGATCTCTTTGGTGACTAGCACAAGCATGGAAAGTAGCTCTCGTGATGTTGCTGATTTCAGGGACTTAGAGATCTTCTAAGTCTTTGCCCTGTTAATATTTTTATGCCATGTATTCATGTTGCTACCGAGTGATCCGTGCCTCTTTTGAGCATGATCAGTAAGGATGTTTTGTAGATATTGTGGTGCTCTATCCATCCATGTATTTTTTTGCAATTATGGAGCACCCTAGCTTGAGTCAATCGAGCTCTACTTTTGCTATAAAATGTTCCTTGCAGAATGTTTACGTGGTAAGCATTTTTGCCGAGCTTGTTGTAGTTGATCCATGCTTGCTATATTGTTGTTCTTGCCATGTTTAGCTTCTATGCCATGTCTACTTGCTGGGTGTATGCTTAGTTGGTCATGCAATGCCTCGTGGTGAGTGCATCGAGCTCGTGAACATGCCTATTTAATATCAGTTTTGCCATGTTCCAGTTTTCTACTAAGTCTGAATCTGTTAACGATAATTGCTATGTTCACATGGTTGCCATTGTATTTTCTGATCCCTTTTGGCTTATGGTTAGTAAGGGACTTTTGTTGTATGCTTTGAGTAGCTTCATGCCATGCATTGCTTTGCCATGATATGTTCCTGTAGCATGTTGTTATCGTGCTCTAAACATTGCTTCCTGATGTCAAATTCCTGATTTGATGTTATTTTCACAAAGTCTGTAACCTGATATCTTTTGCACTTTTGCCATGCTTGTTTGAACCTGCTATTGAGTGAATTAGCCGTAGCTCAGTGTTCATCTTTTGTCAAGCATCTTGAGTGGATCCCGATCATGTATTTTGTTGCTATGTTAGAGTGCAGTAGCTTGTTGTTCTTGATGCATTTAGATGGTCTCGTGCTGTTAATCGCACATCGGTGCCATATTTGTTTTGCTTGTCATTTCCAAACCGTGCATCCGATTCCGGTGACCTTTATATCGATTTCGAACGAAATCAACTCCTCTTTCCAGTGGCACTCTTGGTTTTCCAAGTTGAGGCCAGGTTCAATCTTTCCTTTCCGAAACATGCATATGCATCGCATATCACATCCAGCATATCATGCCATGTTTTGCATCATGTTGCTTGTGCATTGCACCGTGGTTGATTGTGTCTCCCTTTGCTTGTGTTCTTGCTTTCGGTAGATCCGGGAGATGAGTTCGTGATCGAGGAGCCCATTGAGTACGTTTATGAGGATCAAGTTTTCGTCTTCTCGGAGAACTTTGCAGGCAAGATGACCATACCCTCGAAATCACTTCTATCTTTGCTTGCTAGTTGCTCGCTCTATCGCTTTGCCTATGCTACGATACCTACCATTTGCTTATCATGCCTCCCATATTGCCATGTCAAGCCTCTAACCCACCTTGTCCTAGCAAACCGTTGTTTGGCTATGTTACCGCTTTTGCTCAGTCCCTCTTATAGCGTTGCTAGTTGCAGGTGAAGATTGGAGTTTGTTCCTTTTTGGAACATGGATACTTGTTGGGATATCACAATATCTCTTATTTAATTAATGCATCTATATACTTGGTAAAGGGTGGAAGGCTCGGCCTTATGCCCGGTGTTTTGTTCCACTCTTGCCGCCCTAGTTTCCGTCATACCGGTGTTATGTTCCTTGATTTTGCATTCCTTACACGGTTGGGTTATAATGGGAACCCCTTGATAGTTTGCTTTGAATAAAACTCCTCTAGTAAGGCCCAACCTTGGTTTTACCATTTTCACTAACAACCTACCACCTTCCCTTGGGTTTTGGAGCCTCAAGGGTCATCCTTATTTAACCCCCCGGGCCAGTGCTTCTCTAAGTGTTGGTCCGAAACAGAGTCACTTGCGGCGCTACCTTGGGGAAACTTGAGGGCTAGTTTTAGCTGTACGTAGCGCTAATCCGGTGTTGCCCTGAGAACGAGATATGTGCAGATCCCATCAGGATGTCGGCGCATCGGGCGGCTTTGCTGGTTTAGTTTTACCATTGTAGAGATGCCTTGTAACCTGGATTACGAGTATGATCGGGCCGTCCTGGGAGAAGGAATATCCTTCGTTGGCCGTGAGAGCTTGTGATGGGCTCAGTTGGGACTCCCCTACAAGGATTTGAACTTTCGAAAGTTGTGCCCGCAGTTATGGGCAGATGGGAATTTGTTAATGTCCTATTGTAGAAAACCTGAAACTTATCTTAATTAAAATGCATCAACCGCATGTGTAGCCATGATGGTCTCTTTCCGGCAGAGTCCGGGAAGTGAACACGGTGTCGGAGTTATGCTTGACGTAAGTAGTCTAGGATCACTTCTTGATCATAGATTCTCGAACGTGCTTTGCCTTCTCTTCTCGCTCTCATTTGCATATGTTAGCCACCATATATGCTAGTGCTTGCTGCAGCTCCACCTCACATACCTTTTCCCTACCTATAAGATTAAATAGTCTTGATCGCGAGGGTGTGAAATTGCTGAGTCCCTGTGACTCATAGATACTTCCAAAACCAGTTTGCAGGTGCCGATGATACCGTGCAGACGACGCAACCAAGCTCAAGGAGGAGCTCGATGATGATCGTGTTCATTATGTTGTTCTGTTTCCAGTTGATCAGTAGTGGAGCCCAGTTGGGACGATCGGGGATCTGTAGTTTCAGGGGTAGTCTTCTTTTATTTTGATTCCGTAGTCGGACCTTGATTGTATATGGATGATGTAATGCTTTATTCATGTATTGTGTGAAGTGGCGATTGTAAGCCAACTATGTATCCCTTTCCTTATTCATTACATGGGTTGTGTGAAGATTACCTCTCTTGCGACATTGCCTACAATGTGGTTATGCCTCTAAGTCGTGCTCCGACACGTGGGAGATATAGCCGCATTTTGGGTGTTACAAGTTGGTATCAGAGCCTTCCCCGACTTAGGAGTCCCCTGCTTGATCGAATCGCTGGCGTTGTTGAGTCTAGAAAAATGTTTTGAGTCATTTAGGATTATATATATCAGGGAGTAGGATTCTTTTTACTTCTCAGTCCCTTCGTCGCTCTGGTGAGGCATCCTGACGTAGAGTTTTGACTCTTCTCTCCTCAAATTTCACTAAAAAAATTTTAGGATCACGCGGGTATCTTGGAATCGTTCTGATGATTTTGTGACGAGAACATTGTTCTTGGTGCCTCCTGACATTTAGGGGTTGTGGTAGTGTCCCGGGGAGTTGAGCTTCGAGGTGTTGTCGTCACAATTTTATCGTTGCAGTTCTGGAATACCTGAGTTTCGCCAACATCGAAAATCTCTTTTATGGAGTTGTTGGTGAGATAACCTCGATGCCACCCAGTACTGGGGCAGGAGTTCGGGAGTATTGCCATAACTCGTATAACGGATGCTTTTCGAAGGTTGAGGTAGATGATTTCCGAAGGTTTCTTGGTTATGTGTTGAATGATGGATACAACTGGATGTAGGATTTGCTAGTTTGGGTGAGATATTATGCTTCTCCTGTATCCCCAACACCTGATTGCATAACCAGCAAGTTTCAGGAGTTTATAAGTGGGAATTCAAGTAGCTCCTAGGATATCTTTCCGACTGATGTATGATATGAAATTGGGGTTCGACGTCTAGTGGTCTGCCTATCCACGGTTGGCTTTATAGTGGTATCGTTGTGTCTTAAAGAGTCCTTGGCTATGCTGACTCGGGGATGCTTCGTATGTCATGTGCACTTCCTTGTACATGATGGTGCTGTACGATCGAGCCCGTGTAGGCCCCACCACGAAAACTTCGGACGAAATCTCTATCATATGTTTGTTCCGGCTTATTTTGCAAGCCTATCCTTTGTTTTTTTTTGAGTTGTGGTATTCGAGTTACTTCAAAGTCAAATGTTGACTCCATACCTTTCCTAAGTGGTGTTCTCATACTTTTATGTGGATACTAATCCTCCATGATAATCAAGATTGTCATGTCAATCCTTTTCACCGGTGTGTTTTTCTTCAAGCGGATCCGATCATTTCAACATCAGCAAGATCAATTATCATTTCTTCTCAACGGTGTTTGTTTCATCCGTCCCAAGTTTCCTTTGTTTTCCCCACCCTCCCAACCCTTTTTCTTCAAGTACTCGGTTTTCTTATTCAACTATCCTTTTTTATTGATGGGAAGCCTCTCCATTCTTTTTCGTCAATGTTCTTATCCGGTGATTCTCGGGAAGATGCTAAGGAAGCTACACGTTCAATATTCTGCATTCTTTTTCTTCTCCGGTGGATCCAATTCAAGCTTTGTCGATCATATTTTTTCCTTGTTTCAAATGTTTTATCATGCCGATGCACCTCTTAATCATCCACTTCTCGCTATTCTATTGTTCCAGAGTGCTGAAGATATCTATGAAGGCTCGTCTTGTCATTTAAGATCCGTTCAACCTATTTCGAGGTTGCTATCTCATTCAAGCTGTTTAATTTAACCGGTGCGATCTCTTTTCAAAACCATTTCAACGGTGTTTCTTTTGAGTGGGCCCTAACCCACAGGTCTTTTCCCAGGATCTTACCTGACTCTTCTATTTTCCCGGAGTTATTCTCAATTCATTTCAAAGTTTGACGTAAGAGTGAATTAGCATTAGTCATATGTCTTCTCCAAGATCGTTCAAATGCTTATCACCGTTGGCTCAACCTTTAAATTCGTCATCCCGGAGTATCTCAACAATTCATGGTCGTGTTTCTCGTCATCATTCTCAGATTTGAAGACCGAAGAAGAATTTCTCTCAATCTTATCCGTTCTCTCAAAGATTCGTGATTCTAGCTTGATGCTTTCCTCTCATAATTCTTTTCGATTGTGAGAATTCTTTTCACCCTTCCGGAGTAATTCAGAAGTCTTTGCAGTTGGATTCTCCAGAGCCCATCATCTTAGATTTATTCATTCTCAGCTTTCAGCTCTCATTCTGCAATCTTACCGGCGCATTGTTCAAATATCCTCTAATCAGCTCGTGATCCCTTCGTTCTCTTGTATCTAAACTCTCACATGTATCTTAGTTCAGTTGCTAATTCTTACCGGTGATTCATTCCTTTACTTCGTTCATTTTCAATTCTGACGGTTGTTCGTTCAAGAGTTCTCTTCCTTTGTTATCATATCGATTCATTCGTTGTTTCTATCCTACCGGTGGTTCGTTGAAGACCTTTCTCAAGTTTGTGCTATATCTATCTTAATCCTTTCTATGAGAATAAGTAGCATGCCAAATCCATTGTTTGTCATCAATTTAATTGGTGAAGTATAAGCATAATGTAATTCTTATTCTTGTTTCATCGAGTATATTCAATTCCTTATTCCGGAGGTTCATCATATCACATTCTCGGTTCGAGATGCTTTGTCTTTTCTTTTCCCGGAGTTCCAAGCTCTCTCATTTATCTCTTCGCAAAGCTCCATCTAAATCATTACAAGGTTTCACCTTGTGTTTTCAACTTCTCTTTCTTTTCGTTATCCTTTTGTTACCAGAGTTTCTCCATGTAGGCTCTACACGTTGGTTCATCAAGGACTTAAATTCCTTCTCGCAGTGTTCATCAAGATTCTTTTCAGAGGAGCTCAAGCATTCTTCATCTCGCATTCCGAAGTGCAATTCTTTCTTCCGTATCTTTGGAGGTGGTATTATGTCATTCTTGATAATTTGAGTTCATGTTTTCATGATTCACATGTTGTTAAGAATGAGGTATTTTAATTCCATCAACCTCTTCATTGGAATTATCTTGTGTCATGTTTCACCTAAAGCCTTCCCTAAGGATTGTTGCTATTATGGTGCTTATAAATGACCCAAGTTCTTTTATCCTCCCGGTGAAATAGTTTCTCGCCTCCTTTTTCATATCAATTCAAATCCATTGTTTCCGTTAGTGGCAGAATTTCACCTCATAGTTTTGAGATGTTCTCCATAAGACCACTTCAAGCTTATTGTCGGTGTCAAAACCGGAGGATCTCGGGTAGGGGGTCCCGAACTGTGCGTCTAGGCGGATGGTAACAGGAGGCAGGGGACACGAAGTTTTACCCAGGTTCGGGCCCTCTTGATGGAGGTAAAACCCTACATCCTGCTTGATTAATATTGATGATATGGGTAGTACAAGAGTGGATCTACCACGAGATCAGAGAGGCTAAACCCTAGAATCTAGCATATGGTATGATTGTATGTTATTGTTGTTGTGTCCTATGGACTAAAACCCTCCGGTTTATATAGACACTGGAGAGGGTTATGGTTACACAAGGTCGGTTACAAAGGAGGAGATATCCATATCCGTATTGCCTAGCTTGCCTTCCACGCCAAGTAGAGTCCCATCCGGACACGAGACGAAGTCTTCAATCTTGTATCTTCATAGTCCAACAGTCCGGCCAAAGGATATAATCCGGCTGTCTGGAGACCCCCTAATCCAGGACTCCCTCAGTAGCCCCTGAACCAGGCTTTCAATGACGATGAGTCCGGCGCGCAGTATTGTCTTCGGCATTGCAAGGCGGGTTCCTCCTCTGAATACCTCACGGAAGAATTTGAATACAAGGATAGTGTCTGACCCTGCAAAAATAAGTTCCACATACCACCGTAGAGAGAATAATACTTCCACAAATCTAATCTGCTGACACGTCTTGGCAACACGACATTATGTCATGGCCAGGTGATTATTCGAACCGTCTCCTTTAACTAGCCCTGCACATAATGCGAGGCAGTTTTTTGACATGTCTTGTCAAAGCAGAGATCGTGTTCCCTTATCACGGGATTCTCATCAATACGGGCATGGGCAACCCAATCGCGTCATCGATTACAGCGCTTGGGGGATAAGCGAGTTTTACCAGGCTAGTGGGGTCGCATAGTTTCGTCCGCCCATATAAAGGGATAAGGATTCACCTTTTCATCCATGCCTTCTTCCTCTTTGCTCATCCATTTTCGCACACTTGAGCTCTAGCGCCCAAGTCCGCACTTCCCACCTCAACCTTCTCCAACCATGTCCGGAGCGGGAGGCAGGTGGATGGTCTCCTCCATCATGGAGGGAAACATCAAGAAGCTGAGGAGAGCCGGATACCTGCCCGACGACATCATGCACCGGCTCCCAGATGTGGGGCAGCTCACCCCCACCCCCAGGCCCCATGAGAGGGTAGTGTTCCTTACCCATTTCCTTCGCGGACTGGGATTCCCTCTCCACCCATTCATCCGGGGGCTCATGTTCTACTACGGCCTGGATTTCCATGATCTGGCCCCGAACTTCATCCTCAACATCTCGGCCTTTATCATCGTGTGCGAGGCCTTCCTCCGCATCAAGCCCCACTTCAGCTTATGGTTGAAGACCTTCAATGTCAAGTTGAAGGTAGTGGGCGGCCGCCAGGCGGAGTGCGGAGGTGCCATGGTGGGCAAGATGCCCAATGTTACATGGCTCGAGGGCTCCTTTGTGGAGACCATAAAGGGGTGGCAATCGGGGTGGTTCTACATCACCGAACCGCGAGACCCTGCATGGGCAGTGGCCCCCGAGTTCCGATCTGGCATCCCCACGCGGCTCACCTCCTGGAAAGAGAAGGGCCTATCCCGGGGTAGTTCGGGAGAGCTGACCGGACTCCAAACATGTATTCCGAACATGGTGAACAAGAAGCTCAAACTCGTCAACATAGTCGAGGTTATGCTCATCCGCCGGATCCTCCCATGTCAACAACGGGCCTTCAACTTGTGGGAGTTCGACCCGGCCTAGCACCAAACTCTGAACAGGCTCTTCGATACAACACACGAGGATGCCTGGAAGGTGCTATTCAAGGGCGCCGAGGTTCCTCCTCCTACTACCGAGGATCGTGGATTCTGCGCGAAGCGCCAAGCCAGCGCGGTAAGCTGTTTTACCTCTTACAGGATACTTGTTTTTCATAGTTTGACTCTATGCGGGATCTAAGCTCCCGTTCCTTTGACAGGACTGGCTAGAAACGGCCGGACAGATCGACTGTCCAGCTCCCTTGCCCGAAGGCCCAACGAACGCTCTCCTGACGGAGATGCTGACTCTGGCTCCTTACAAGGTGCCAGAGAAGACCAAGAAGGCCAAGGGAACCCGAAAGAGTTCCCGACGCCAGGTGTTATCGGAAGGACTCTCCTTCTGGACAGCTCCATCGCCGCCGCCGAAGGCGAAGACGAGTGGTTGCCCAGGGCCAAGCCCCTGGGGAGGTCGTGAGTATTCGGATACTAGAGTAACTCATAGCATTCCTTTGTTGCACTGCTTTCCCTAATGCCGAATATGATTATGCAGGCCGCCACGAGCCTGTATCGATGTATCGTCGGACGACTCCTGGGCTCGTCGGATATGGGTAGTGATCCACTTCCGACCGCCACCTCCCCTTGCCCTATGGACGACGCCGAGGTGTTGTCTCAAGAGGCACTGGGTCAAGGGGAGACAGTCCCGGAGGCGCCTCAAGGCGACCATGCGGACTCCGGGAGCCGAGGGGACAAGGCCCCTGAGGTCCCCGAGTTCGGCCCTCAGCCGAACACCGCGCCGGAACCTCCAGCAGTTCCGGACTCGGGCAGGCGGCCTCCTTCTAAGAGGGGCAAGACGCCTGTGCCGATGACCTCTGCCCATCCAGAGGCACCGGACAATCTGCTGGAAGCGCTTCACAGCTCTTCCATCGACGAGGAGCACCGTACTATTATGAGTGTGGTGGTCCAGTAGGTTCAGTCCGCCCAGAGCGGATTGACTGAAGCCTGTGCCATCCTTCTAACAGGCTTTGAGGTAAGTATTAAAATATAGGAAAAATATTACCACATAGACAGTAGCCCCTGATGCTCTGTTCGGTGTTCACAAAGAAAAGCCGAACAGAGGATCAAACAATATCGCAGGAGTCTAATATAAGTATGTCAATATGCGTATGCAGGCTTTGCTGCTGGCATCTACCGCACTAACTGCGGAGGTCGCCGCACTGAAGCAGGACCTTAAAGGGTCCTAGGACGAGCTCGGCCTTGCCAAGAGGCAGCTCGAGGATAACCAAGGTAAGTAATACCCTGTATATAGATATGTATATATAAAAGAAGACGCGATTGCAAAATGATAGGATCATCTTATATTTGCCAGGGGCCACGACCGAGGTGGCGTCCCTGAAGCAAGCGCTATGCAAGGCCGAAGACAAAGCGGCCAAGGAGCGCACCGAGCGGGAAAGGCAAGAGGCACGGGTGGGCGAGGTGCAGCAAGAGCTCCAGGCTCTCGTGATGAAGCACGAGGCGTTGGAGCTTGACTCGAAGACGCGAGAGTCTGAGCTTGCCGTGGCCCTCGAGAGCGCGAAGAGTGCCAAGGCCGAGGCCCAAAAGGCCCTCCAGGAGATTGACGCGATGAAGAAAATAGCGGTGGGTAAGGCATTCTATATGCAAAGCAAGCATGTGAAAGTAAATTACCTATTACTTACCCGGATCCAGAGCTCTCCAGGAGCATTCGCAGATTTGCCCTGCAGTGTGTCGGATGCCGCACAGTTTTACCAGGCCGACGAGGGAAGCTCAACGAAGAAGCTGTTCTGGTCTCAGTATACTGGGATCGAACACCCGGTGCTGATAACCCACAAGTATAGGGGATCGCAACAGTTTTCGATAAGCAAGAGTGTCGAACCCAATGAGGAGCTAAAGGTAGAACAAATATTCCCTCAAGTTCTATCGACCACCGATACAACTCTACGCACGCTTGACGTTCGCTTTACCTAGAACAAGAAGTACTTTGTAGGTGTTTTCGGAAAGGCTTGCAAGAAAGTAAAGAGCACGAAAATAAAACTAGGGGCTGTTAAGGTAAAGAAGCAACTAAAGTAAATATAGCGAGTGTGGAAAAGTGGTGGTAGGAGTTGCGAAATTGTCCTTTAAGCAATTGACTACTTTACTAGACCGATAGCAAGTATTATGTGGGAGAGGCCACTCCTAGCATGTCGTCCCTGACTTGGAATTCTATGCACTTATGATTGGAACTATTAGCAAGCATCCGCAACTACTAACGTTCATTAAGGTAAAACCCAACCATAGCATTAAGATATATTGGTCCCCCTTCAATCCTGTATGCATCAATTTCTATGCTAGGTTGAAGCTTCTGTCACTCTTGCCCTCCAATACATAGTCCTATCAACATACAACTAACCCTATGGTGTGATCGACGCGCGCGCTCATATGATGGGCACCAAAGGACAGCAACATAACCACAAGCAAATTAAATCAATCATAGCAATTCATCAACCACCGATAGGACAACAAAAATGTACTCAGATATCATAGGATGGCAACACATCATTGGATAATAATATGAAGCATAAAGCACCATGTTCAAGTAGAGGGTACATCGGGTTGCGGGAGAGTGGAACTCTGTAGATAGAGGGGGGAAGGTGATGGAGATGTTGGTGAATATGGCGGAGGTGTTGGTAAAGATCGCGGTGATGATGATGATGGCCACGGTGGTGTTTCGGCGCCATCGGAGGAGAGGGGGAGAGGGGCCCCCCTTCTTCCTCTTCTTCCTTGACCTCCTCCCTAGATGGGAGATGGGTTTCCCCTCTGGTCCTTGGCCCCCATGGCATGGGAGGGGCGAGAGCCCCTCCGAGATTGGATCTATCTCTCTGTTTCTCTCTGGTTCTGCATTCTGTTCTGGCTCTGCTTCACCGTTTCGTATATATATGGAGATCCGTAATTCCGATTGTCCTGAAACCTTCGCCGTGATTTTTTTCTGAATATTAGCTTTCTTGCGGCAAAAGAAGAGCGTTAACCGCCTTACGGTGGGCTCACGAGGGTATGGGCGCGCCCTAGGGGGGGGCGCCCCCTGCCTCGTGACCACCTCGGGCACTGGTTCGCGTTGA
Organism: Triticum aestivum; assembly: GCF_018294505.1. Classification (NCBI taxonomy): domain Eukaryota; kingdom Viridiplantae; phylum Streptophyta; class Magnoliopsida; order Poales; family Poaceae; genus Triticum; species Triticum aestivum. The sequence goes on from NC_057809.1 coordinate 74,926,219, forward strand.
TTTTCCTTCCGAATTTTCCATATTTTCCAAAAATAAGCTCCTTCCGTTTTTATCCCGTTTGGACTCTGTTTGATATGGATATTCTATGAAACCAAAAACATGCAACAGACAGGAACTGGCACTGGGCACTGATCAATATGTTAGTCCCAAAAAATAATATAAAAAGTTGCCAAAAAGTATATGAAAGTTGAATAATATTGGCATGGAACAATCAAAAATTATAGATACGACGGAGACGTATCAACATCCCAAGCTTAATTCCTGCTCGTCCACGAGTAGGTAAATGATAAAAAAGATAATTTTTGATGTGGAATGCTACCTAGCATAATTTTGATCATATGTCTAATCATGCCATGAATATTAAGACACGGGTGATTCAAAGCAATAGTCTATCCTTTGACATTAAGACAATAATACTTCAAGCATACTAATAAAGCAATCATGTATTTTCAAAATAACATGGCCAAAGGAAAGTTATGCCTACAAAATCATATAGTCTGGCTATGCTCCATCTTCACCACACAAAATATTAAAATCATGCACAACCCCGATGACAAGCCAAGCAATTGTTTAATACTTTTGACGTTCCCAAACCTTTTCAACTTTCATGCAATACATGAGCGTGAGCCATGGACATAGCACTATAGGTGGAATAGAATATGATGGTGGAGGAGACAAAAAGGAGAAGATAGTCTCACATCAACTAGGCGTATCAACGGGCTATGGAGATGCCCATCAATAGATATCAATGTGAGTGAGTAGGGATTGCCATGCAATGGATGCACTAGAGCTATAAGTGTATGAAAGCTCTAACTAAAACTAAGTGGGTGTGCATCCAACTTGCTTGCTCATGAAGACCTTGGGCATTTGAGGAAGCCCATCATGGGAATATACAAGCCAAGTTCAATAATTAAAATTCCCACTAGTATATGAAAGTGATACTCAAGAGACTCTCTATATGAAGAACATGGTGCTAGTTTCAAGAACAAGTGTGGAAAAAAGGATAGTAGCACTGCCCCTTCTCTGTTTTTCTCTCTTTTTTGTTTTATTTTTGTTTTATTTTTTGGTGGGCTTCTCTGGTCTATTTTCTTATTTGGGCTTCTTTGGCCTCTCTTTTTTTGTAAAGTCCGGAGTCTCATCCCGACTTATGGGGGAATCATAGTCTGGCAATGCTCTAATAATGATGATCATCACACTTTTATTTACTTACAACTTGATATTACAACTCGATACTAGAACAAAGTATGACTCTATATGGATGCCTCCAGCGGTGTACGGGGATGTGCAATGATCTAGCGTAGCAATGACATCAAAAAACGGACAAGCCATGAAAACATCATGCTAGCTATCTTATGATCATGCAAAGCAATATGATAATGAATGCTCAAGTCATGTATATGATGATGATGGAAGTTGCATGGCAATATATCTCGGAATGGCTATGTAAATGCCATAATAGGTAGGTATGGTGGCTATTTTTAGGAAGGTATATGGTAGGTTTATGGTACCGGTGAAAGTTGCGCGGTACTAGAGAGGCTAGCAACGGTGGAAGGGTGAGACTGCGTATAATCCATGGACTCAACATTAGTCATAAAGAACTCACATACTTATTGCAAAAATCTATTAGTCATCGAAACAAAGTACTACGCGCATGCTCCTAGGGGGGTAGATTGGTAGGAAAAGACCATCGCTCATCCCCGACCTCCACTCATAAGGAAGACAATCAATAAATAAATCATGCTCCGACTTCGTTACATAACGGTTCACCATACGTGCATGCTACGGGAATCACAAACCTCAACACAAGTATTTCTACAATCCACAACTACCCACTAGCATGACTCTAATATCACCATCTTTATATCGCAAAACTATTGCAAGGAATCAAACATATCATATTAAGCGATCTACAAGTTTATGTAGGATTTTATGACTAACCATGTGAATGACCAGTTCCTATCATCTCTCTAAATAGATATAAGTGAAGCAAGAGAGTTCAATTCTTTCTACAAAAGATATGCCCGTGCTCTAACAAATCTAAGTGAAGAAAAAGAGCATTCTACAAATGGCGGTTGTCTAAGTGAAGAGAAACAGGCAATCCAAACTTCAAATGACATAAGTGAAGCACATGAAGCATTCTATAAATCCATACTCAAAAGATATAAGTGAAGTGCAAAGAGTATTCTATAAATCAACTAAGGACTATCTCATACCAGCATGGTGCAAAAAAGAAACATGAAAACTAAAGCAAAGACGCTACAAGATTGCACATATCGCATGAACGAAACGAATCCGAAAACATACTGATACTTGTTGAAGAAAGAGGGGATGCCTTCCCAGCATCCCCAAGCTTAGACGCTTGAGTCTCCTTGAATATTTACTTGGGGTGCCTCAGGCATCCCCAAGCTTGAGCTCTTGCCTCTCTTCCTTCTTCTCACATCGAGACCTTCTCGATCATCGAATACTTCATCCACACAAAACTTCAACAGAAAACTCGGTAAGATCCGTTAGTATAATAAAGCAAATCATCACTATAAGTACTGTTGCAAACCAATTCATATTTTGTTTTTGCATTTTGTCTACTGTAGTATAACTTTTTCATGGCTTAATCCATTGATATAAATTGATAGTTTCATCAAAACCAGCAAACTATGCATCAAAAACAGAATCTGTCTAAAACAGAACAGTCTGTAGCAATCTGAGCATTCACCATACTTATGATACTTGAAAAATTCTTCCAAAATTAGAAACATAAACAATTTGTACAGGAAGACAGTGCAAAAAGAATCAGAACCATTTGACGTTCCAGTAAAAAATTAAAATTCATGCACTACAGCTAAAGTTTCTATCCCGCACCGCACAAACCAACAAGCATCGTAAACATCCTAACGGCAAACCTTGGCACATTATTTTTATAATACAATGGAATTGTACAAGGGGATAATTATTTTTGTTGAAAAGTTTCTGTAACCAAGATTCACAAAGTTGCAATGAGCATGAACAAAGTTCAAGGAGCTCTCCCACTTCAACAGTGCTTGTCTTTCTTACTTTCACTTTCCTTTTTGAAAAGTTTTGGGTTCCCCTCTTTATTTTTGTTGTTTTTAAACTATATGAAAGCACTCAACAGAAATAAATGAATCTCTAAAACTTCTGGGTTGTCTTCCTGGCAGCGCTTTCTTTAAAGCCATTAAGCTAGGCATATAGTGCTCAAGTAATGAATCCACCCAGATCCCAAGGTATATCAAAGCCAATTTTAATTAACAATGATTTGTAATTTAGTAGTGAGCAAAAAGCAACATATATCAAGCAATTACGAAGTCTAACTCTCTTCCTATGCATCGGCATGTCATAAAAGAACAATTCATGCACACCTAGTAAAGGCCAATGCATAGTATAAACAGTTTCTTGCAATTTTATCATGTTGGAAACATAGAGAGGTGGAGATATAGTTCCTCTCTCATAATAATTGCAAGTAGGAGCAGCAAGCACATGCATGTTATATTTATCGAAATCATCATGTGCAACGGTAAAAGGCAACTCATCAATATAATCCTTAATAAGTGCAAACTTCTCCAATATAGTATAATCGGGAGAATTCAAAAAGATAATAGGAATATCATGCGTGGGTGCAATAGCAACATTTTCATGTTTAACATAAGGAACTATATCAAGTTCATCTCCATAAGCATAATTCATATTGGCATCTCGGCCATAAGCATAGCAAGCATCATCAAAAAGGGATATTTCAAAAGAATCATAGGGATCATAACAGTCATCATAGCAATCATCCTTCGGTAAGCACGAAGGGGAATTAAACAATGTATGAGTTGAAGAGTTACTCTCATTAGAAGGTGGGCACGGGTGATCAATCCTCTCTTCCTCCTTTTGTTATTTGCTCTCCTCCTCATCTTTTTTATCCAATGAGCTCATAGTTTCATTAATTTCCTCTTCCATAGACTCCTGCAAAATATTAGTCTCTTCTTGGACAGCGGAGTAGTCCTCCATATATAGTTTAACATAAGCATTAGAAGCATAATTCTCATAAAAATATTCAAGTATGGCAAAATTTTCAGATTTGTGAAGAGTATCATCATACTTTTCAATCAAAGAAGCAATTTCAGAAGCACCCTTAAAAGCAACAAATTCTTCAATTAGTTCAACATCATAGTAATTATAAACACCCTTAGCATACGAAGATACGATTCCATTATTACTAAACTGACATTGATAGGGAAGGTGTTTCTTAGGGTTTTCAGAACAACAAGTAAAATCATATATTTCACATAAATTCCAAGCATAGCATTGCAAACGTTGAATTTGACTCCATAATAGTTTCCTTTTTTCAGATATACGGTGTCACACATAACAAGCATGCTCATCTAAAGATTTGCCCTCAACTAAGCTAGTTGGGGTTTCAGCATGAGCACAAAGGGATCGAAGATGATCCAAGTAAAAAGCTTCAGCAATGTGATATATTTTGAGTGGCAATTCAACCATTGGTTCAGTAGGTACAACTAATTTTTTTGGTATTTTGTGTTTCCTACCCATAACTAAAGATAGAAAACAACTAAGAACAACAAATAAAATATACTTAGTGATAAAGCAAACAAGCACACATGAGAATATTCACCCCACGCTATTGCTCCTCGGCAACGGCGCCAGAAAAAGGTCTTGATAACCCACAAGTATAGGGGATCGCAACAGTTTTCGATAAGTAAGAGTGTCGAACCCAACGAGGAGCTAAAGGTAGAACAAATATTCCCTCAAGTTCTGTCGACCACCGATACAACTCTACGCACGCTTGACGTTCGCTTTACCTAGAACAAGTATGAAACTAGTAGTACTTTGTAGGTGTTTTCGGAAAGGCTTGCAAGAAAGTAAAGAGCATGAAAATAAAACTAGGGGCTGTTAAGGTAAAGAAGCAACTAAAGTAAATATAGCGAGTGTGGGAAAGTGGTGGTAGGAGTTGCAAAATTGTCCCTTAAGCAATTGACTACTTTACTAGACCGATAGCAAGTCTTATGTGGGAGAGGCCACTGCTAGCATGTCGTCCCTGACTTGGAATTCTATGCACTTATGATTGGAACTATTAGCAAGCATTCGCAACTACTAATGTTCATTAAGGTAAAACCCAACCATAGCATTAAGATATATTGGTCCCCCTTCAATCTCGTATGCATCAATTTCTATGCTAGGTTGAAGCTTGTGTCACTCTTGCCCTCCAATACATAGTCCTATCAACATACAACTAACCCTATGGTGTGATCCACGCGCGCGCTCATATGATGGGCACCAAAGGACAGCGACATAACCACAAGCAAATTAAATCAATCATAGCAGTTCATCAACCACCGATAGGACAATGAAAATCTACTAAGACATCATAGGATGGCAACACATCATTGGATAATAATATGAAGCATAAAGCACCAAGTTCAAGTAGAGGGTACAGCGGGTTGCGGGAGAGTGGACCACTGTAGATAGAGGGGGGAAGGTGATGGAGATGTTGGTGAAGATGGCGGAGGTGTTGGTGAAGATCGCGGTGATGATGATGATGGCCACGGTGGCGTTTCGGCGCCACCGGAGGAGAGGGGGAGAGGGGCCCCCTTCTTCCTTGACCTCCTCCCTAGATGGGAGAAGGGTTTCCCCTCTGGTCCTTGGTCTCCATGGCATGGGAGGGGCGAGAGCCCCTCCGAGATTGGATCTATCTCTTTGTTTCTCTCTGGTTCTGCGTTCTGTTCTGGCTCTATTTCACCGTTTCGTATATATATGGAGATTCGTACACTACTAGGAAAATGGCTATAGATAGGATTGATACTAATGGAGCACCATGGAAGCAATGCGCCACTACTATATACTAATGGCGCACTGGTTGGTGATGCGCCATTAGTGTGGAAGACACTAATGACGCACCAGAAACAGGGTGCGCCACTAGTATTATTTTTTTTCCATTTTTCCATACAAACTAATGGCGCATCAGGTCGAAGTGCGCCATTACTAGTTCTAACTAGTAATGGCGCACCAGGCAGACAGTGCGCCATTACTTAAAAAAATTATTCTTTTTTTTGCAAAACTACTAATGGCGCACCGTTTCACAGTGCGCCATTACTAGTTTAAACTAGTAATGGCGCACTATTACCCGGTGCACCATTAGTATATTTTTTTTACTTTTTTGCAAAACTACTAATGGCGCACCACCTGCAGGTGCGCCATTAGTAACCAGGGTTACTAATGGCGCATTTGCTGGTGGTGCGCCATTAGTAACCTAGGACCCCAACAAGATATTTTGGACAGCCCCACACCTACCCACTCACTTTCCCCACTTCATTCCCTCCACCTCCTTCTCCAAGCTTTCGGCTGTCTCCTCCTCCTCACCTCATTTCCACCATAGATTCATCAAACTTAAGTGGTGAAATTACCTTTTTTTGATAGGTAAGTAAGGGGAAAGCTATCTTCATGATGTAGATCTACTTTTTTTCTCCCTAGCTCGCTCCAACAACGTGCACATGCACTTTTTGTGGCCTAGCTAGATCTATGTATGTTTGTGGTGTTGCATGTGTTTGTGGTGTTGCATATATGTTTTTGTTTGAAGGTACCGGTATTTTAAATGCGATAGTTGCCAATATTTTGCCGGAATTTTTTGATTCATTTCCATTTCGGCGAGAATTTTGGCACTATGCATTCTTTTTGGTCCTATTTTTAGGGAAGGTCATGCCAAATTTTTTCTTGGTTCTAAAATATTGTTTTGCTCTACCCCGCAGGTGACCATGGTCCGCACGATGACTAAAGGCATCGTGAATAGGTTTTTGAGCTCCACGAAGGCCGAGATGCTTCAAAAGAACGAGACGGAGATAAGATGTCCGTGTCGAAGATGCAAGCTGAAGAGCCTTATCGCGGACCCGGATTCCGGGCAGGTGCGGGACCACCTACTCTTGCGTGGTTTCATGGATGGCTATCGGTGGCAAGGTGATGAAGATGAATATGAAGTCGTCCATGGGGGCCGGGCAAGAAATGAGGAAGGGCAACAAGACAAGTACCACCGCGGCGAGGGCGGGCGAGCAGACGAAGAATCTCCAGGACATGATCATGACGGTGATGCTGTACACAGTCATCATGTAGAAGATGTCGTACATGATGATGAGGAAGATCAAGACGAAGGGCATGATCTTGAAGATGAAGATGCCGGAGCAGACGACGATGGAGGCTGGGTGCAGGACCCTCATATTCAAGAGCTGCTTCTCAAGCAGACGGATAACGCAAGAGCTGCCGCCCGAGAGAAAGCCAAGCTGGATCAACTGGAGATAGACGCGGTTACTCCATCGTATGAAGGATGCAGGCCCAAGGATACCAGCCTGAAAGTAACGCTCATGGCTCTGGAGATGAAGGTAAAACACAAAATGACCGACGCATGCTTCGATGAGAACATGCCATTCTGGCACGAACGTCTTCCCAAGGGGAACAAGTGCCCGACCAGTTTCGAGGAGGCAAAGAAAATCGCGTGTCCTCTGGATTTACCGCATGTGAAATACCATGTGTGCATGAACAATTGTATCATTTATCGGGACGAGCACGCAGAGTCTACCATATGTCCGGTGTGCGGCGTCACTCAATACAAGAAGAGGAAGAAAGCTCCTCGAAAATCGGTGTGGTACTTTCCGATCACTTCTTGTCTGCAGCGGTATTTCGCGGACCCTAAGGTAGCAAAGCTCCTGCGTTGGCACACGGATAGGGAGGAGAAGAAGCGGGAAGATGACGGAAATGATCCGGAGATAAATAAAAAAGAGAAGATGCTGAGTCACCCTAAGGATGCGAGCCAGTGGCAAGCGTTGAACTTTGAATACCCAGAATTTGGGAAGGATCCAAGGAACATCGTGCTGGGCGCGAGCACCGATGGAGTCAATCCGTTTGGCAGCCAGAGAAGCACACATAGCACCTGGCCTGTGTTTGTGTGGATGTACAACCTTCCCACCTGGTTGTGCATGAAGAGGAAGTACATTCACATGAGTATGCTAATTGAAGGGCCGAAACAACTAGGGAACGACATCAATCTGTATCTGGGGCTGCTGAAGGAGGAGCTAGACATGCTGTGGAAAACGCCAGCCAATACGTGGGACGCCGCAGAGAAAGAATATTTCCCTATGAGAGCCGCACTGCTCACGACGGTGCACGACTATCTCGGTTACGGATATCTCGTGGGGCAGGTAGTCCATGGATTTTCTGGATGCGTAAGGTGCATGAATGACACAACGTATCGCCAGCTAGATAGAGATCCTGGGTCTTCGAAAACCGTGTTCATGGGACATCGAAGGTGTCTTCGCGACGATGACCCGTGGAGGAAACGTAAGGATCTGTTCGATGGTGAAACCGAACCCCGAAAACGCCCGTGTACAAGGAGCGACGAGGAAATAGACGAGCTGTTGAAAAATTGGAAAGACTGCCCACTACCGGGAAAGAAGCAAAAGGCGCCAAAGCTGGGAAAGAAGCGAAAGGCGCCAGAGCCGCTGCTGAAGGTATGGAAAACGAGGTCTGTTTTCTTGGACTTGCCGTACTGGAAGATCCACCGTGTGCCTCACAGCCTTGATGTCATGCATATCACGAAGAACCTGTGCGAGAGTCTACTTGGTACCCTGCTCAACATGCCAGAGAGGACCAAAGATGGGCCGAAAGCAAGGGCAGACTTGAAATCAATGGGCATCAGGTAGGAGCTTCACGCTAATGATGATGATGATGATGATGAGGCGAAGCAGGACACAGAAAGTCGTCGCAAAGGCAAAAAGGCCAAGAAGACCGGAAATGACTACCCTCCCGCGTGCTTCACTCTAAGTCAGGAGGAGATCGAGCAGTTTTTCACCTGCCTCCTAGGAGTAAAACTTCCTTACGGTTACGCGGGGAAGATAAGCAGATACCTAGACCCAGCGAAGGAGAAGTTCAGCGGGATGAAGTCTCACGACTGTCACGTGCTGATGACGCAGATACTTCCAGTTGCAATCCGTGGGATCATGGACACGCACGTCCGTGAAACGCTATTTGGCCTATGCAACTTTTTCGACGTCATCTCTCGGAAGTCGATTGGCGTGAGGCAACTCAGAAGGCTACAGGAAGAGATCGTCGTGATACTATGCGAGCTTGAGATGTACTTTCCCCCCGCATTCTTTGACGTTATGGTGCATCTGCTGGTCCATATCGTGGAGGATATCATCCAACTCGGGCCGACGTTCCTGCACAGCATGATGCCGTTCGAAAGGATGAATGGTGTCATCAAAGGATACGTTCGCAACATGTCAGGTCCAGAGGGAAGTATAGCCAGGGGCTTTCTGACCGAAGAGTGCATCTCCTACTGCACGAATTATCTAGGGATTGAGAACCCCATTGGTCTGCCCGTCAATAGGCACCTCGGCAGGCTCGATGGATGCGGTCACCGTGAGGGTCGCCGCGAAATGCATGTCGACTTCGAGGGTCGACTCACCGACTTTGAAAGAGCAAACCTAGGCGCGCTACAACACATAGACGTGGTCGATCCTTGGGTGGTAGAGCACAAAACCTTTATTGAGAAGATGTACAATGACCGAGGCCAACAGAGGACGGACGGAGATATACTCAAAGAGCACAACTCATGTTTCACACGTTGGTTCAAGCAGAAGCTTCTGTCGTACCCTTTACATGAGGATTCTTCCGCAGAAGAACAACTCATATTCGCCTTGTCACAGGGCGCCGAGCACAACCTGATAACCTATGAGGCGTACGATATCAACGGCTACACATTCTACACCGAGGACAAGGACATGAAGAGCGATGGTTATCAGAAATCCAGGGTAACGATGGAATCCTACACCGGTAATGACAAGGACAGATACTACGGAAGGATCGAGGAGATCTGGGAGCTGAGCTACGCTAGAGAGAAGGTCCAGATGTTCCGTGTCAGATGGGCCAAGAGCATCCTAAAAGAAGACCGGTATTTCACCACCATGGTTATACCCGAAGCCAAATCCAAGACCGCGGGCGCAAACGTCACCGCGAAAAATGAGCCATGGGTACTGGCTTCCCAAGTGGACCAATGCTTCTTCATTACCGACCCGTCAAAGCCCAGTCGTGTTGTCGTGAGGAGAGGAAAAAGGAAGATCATCGGAATGGATGGAGTAGCCAATGAGCGAGACTTCGACAAGTACGGCGACCCGAAGATTGAACATGACGACGACGATGAAGTAGCAGCACACACTATAAGAAGAAGTAGGACCACCCTACCTAAAGGACGTCTGTTCCACAGAAGAACTCCATTTGCGAAAAAGAAGGGCAAGAAGATTGTGAACAGATAGCTAGCTAAGATTGATTGTATTTAAATCGTAGTCTTCATTTCTCGATTGTATTTCATGGGCACTTTTTGATATCATGAATATTTTTAAATTTCACTGGCACTTTTTGAATTCATGAGGACACTCGATCTCGATCCCCTCCACCGCCGCTGACGAGTAACAAATTTGAACACATTTTTAAAAAAATTATTACTGTTTTTATAAAAAAAATATTACTGTTATGATTTAAACAAGTTTCAACATATTTAAACACAAATAAATATCAAACAACATTTAAAATGCAAAAAAGTATTGCGGAGCCTGGGAATTGAACCCAGGACCTCCTGGTGTGTGTGCTACGTGCTAACCAGTCGGGCTAGTGGGCGGGTTCTGATGTGGATAGGGTTAGGTTGTAGATAGGGCTAGTGGGCTAGATTAAAACAAATTTCTAATGGCGCACCGAGGGGAGGTGCGCCATTAGAATAGTCGTACTTATGGCGCACCGAGGGGAGGTGCGCCATTAGAACCCTCCCCCCACTCCACCTACTGCCCTCGCCAGACACTTCGTCCTTCCTATCCCTCCACCGCGCCGCTCCCTCCCTCGTCCCTCCCTCCACCGCGCCACCGCCGCTGCCCCGACCCACGGCGCTGCAGCCGCCCACGCGCCCCCGCCGTCTCCCTCTCCCTTCCTCCCCCTCGAGCGCCGCCTCCCCCTATGTGCGCCGCCTCCCGACCCACGATGCTGACGCCGCGCCTCCTCATTGCGCATGGGGCGCTCTTCCTCGCGCTCTCCTCACCAACCACGACGCCGGCCACCTGCTCCTCACCAACCACGACGCCGGGCACCTGCTCCGCCGTCTCCAGCAGAGGTTACTCCACCTAGCTGCAGCACTCGTGCGCTTGGCGGCTAGGGTTTGCCTCCAGCCCCTCCCCTCCCCCATCAATGAGAGGAGCATCCGGTGCCCCCGCCCTCGAGTTCGTCGACGACGCCGTCCTCCAGCCGCTGCTGCCGCAGCCGCCGTCCTCCCGCCCAGGTACCTCTCCTCCTTCCTCCTTCCTCCCTCTCCTGTGTTCCTAGGTTCCTAGGTTCCTAGGTTCAGATTTGTGCACTGTAGATGATGTTCCACTGTGAACTTACTGATGATGATAGATTTGTGAACTTACTGATGATGACAGGAGATTTGTGCACCAACTACAGTGCACAAATCTCCATGATGGATTAGGTAATGTTCCACTATGTAGTAAGTTCCATAGATTGTATAATGCTAATACCAGTTTTAATATTACTGTTGCAGAGGTGATTGGGGGTTGTTGGTATAATGTCAAAATTAGGAGGAGGTTGGGTGATTTGGCTGAGCAGCAGTTGCAATATCTCTGCGAGGACGTGGTTCAAAGTGAGAAGAGAGATAAGTGTGTGTGGACTTTAACTACATGTGATGAATTTACCATTAGATCAATGTACTTGATGATCAAAGCTTTGCAAGTTAGATGTCATTTTAGAAAATTGTGGTTTATTAAAGTACCTCTTAAGATTACAGTTATCTTGTGGTTGATGTTTAAGAATAGTATATTATTGACTAAGTTATTACTCAAGTCTCTCACTGGTTGGAACACCGGGCTGGTTTGCAGAAGCGTGGGGGGCCTAATCAGATTACCTAATCAGATTTGTGAACTATAGTTTGTGAACTACACAGTGGAACATTACCTAATCAGATTTGTGAACTTACTGATGATGACAGGAGATTTGTGCACTGTAGTTTGTTAATCTGGACAGCTTAGTAGCTAATGCATTCCGTTAACCAAAGTTTAGTTCTTGTGTAGTGTAGTTCCCTCCTCAAATTACTTGCAAGCATATTGTAACTATTTTCACTCTGTCCTGAAGGTTTTTGACTACACAATCTGTGGTGACCTACACTCTCTTGGTTCACACTCATTGAGTTCGCTCGTGTCGGTGTACTAGAGTAGGGGTACCCTATTACCCCGAACTCGTGCACGGGCAGTTGCAGCGCCCCGCGGCAAGGCTTGCCGGGTGACCGCCAGGACCCTCTGTGGTTCCCTTGAAGACCATTCAAGAACAAAGTACTCAAACCAAGGCCCCGGCAAGAGGAGCTTGCCGGGAAGGCCAACCAAGGCCCCGACAAGAGGATCTTGCCGGGAAGAGACAAGATCCCGGCAAGAGGAGCTTGCCGGGAAGACCACTCAAGGCATACCAAGAAAGCTTGCCGCGACGCGCCCTGCGTCCCAGCAAGATCCGGCGAGCGACAAGCTTCCGGACGTGACAAGACGACAGCCACGGCAAGGAGCTTGCCGTGGGAAACCCCCACTTCGTGTCCGCGCTCCAGCTCACCTGCTAACGTGTCGCTCTGGGACTCTCCCAAGCACACGTGGCGGGAGGCCGTGCAGCCAGGGGTACGAGGTGGCAAGCAGAGATGAAGGGAAGCCCATCGTGGCAAACGGTGGCACTCCTAACGGTCACCCTTTGCACTGTTTAGGAGACTCAGACAGGCATTTAATGCCCTTGTCCCCTGCCGTCAGAGTTAGGTAGGGTGCACTGTATCCACAGTAGCGGTAGTTGCACCTACCGCATCCTTTTCCATTTTTACCCTTCTAGTCTACGTTGCCACCTGTAGGTGACCCCTTGAAAGTATAAAAGGAGGCCCTAGCGCAACATAGAGGGGGTTCCGCGATTCGGGAGTTCAGAGGAACACTCTCACGCTCAGTCTGGCAGCGTCCATCGCTCCTGAGCAAGAATCCAATATACACAAACAAGCAGCAGTAGGGTTTTACGCATCCGTGCGGCCCGAAGCTGGGTAAAAATCGCCCCGCGTGCACTGCCTCGATCCGCTCTTTGTGCGCTCTCCGCCCCCACCGAACCGAAAGGGGCCCTGTCCCCATAGGTGTTGGCGGGAATCAGCATCGCCCCCGACATCTCTGGCGCGCCAGGTAGGGGGCGTCGAGATCATGCGAACCCGATCCGGCGTGCACGCAAAGCTAGATCTTCATCATCATGGCTCCCAAGGAGCGGGCGAGCAAAAGAACAACGCCAGGGCGGCAACAGAAAAAGCTAAGTCATGCAAACTTTAGATATTTCCTTTCTACATAAGGTTATCCGCCTCGGAGATCTTGTTCTTTGTATGGAAAACCTGTGCGCGGAGGAATCAACTCGTAGCTAGCCGCACCCTTACTTTGTTTCGAGTCCGCTCAACAACTGAAGTGATCTGCTAGCGCCCTTACTTTGCTTCAAGTCCGCTCAGCAACTTAAGTGAGCCGCTAGCGCCCTTACTTTGTTTTCGAGTCCGCTCAACAACTTAAGCGAGCTGCAGCTAGTTGCGACAAGATTGCTTGTCGGTAGCGACGCCGCTAGCAGGCTGCTGAAGTTCCGCACTCGGCGCTCGCGGCAAGGGTGCCTACACCGGCAAGTTTCCCTAGAAAGTGCAGGGTGGATGTATAAAGAGGGGTTGAACAGGAAGATAGCATGCGCTATTTATTTGAGATTTCTGTATAGACCTGTATGCCGAGGAGCCTTCTCGGGGCTAGTTGCGCTCCATGTTGCCTCGAGTCCGCTCGGCAACTTGTGCGGTTGCACTAGAACCAAGAAGGTAATCCTTTCCGGGAGGCGTTGTTCCCGAATAGCCGCTAAGGGCCCGTTCCCTCCAGCGCTACTGGCTGGATCGTACGCATCGGAAAGCATTCCAGCAGGCATAGGGAATATGCAGCAAAAGTCGAAATTCGCGAGCAAGTTGAGTGCACTTCGGATGCTAATCACTTGCTATGTTTGAATGCAGTTATGGCCCGGGGGCTGGCAACGCCCTTAGGGCCAATATCTCCGGCGTCAAGAACGACGACGCTCTTTGCCATAAGCCTTTCCGGCAACGATCCTGCCGGGAGCCGGTGTCAAGAGCGACGAAGTTCTTCGCCCTAAGCGTTCCTCACAACTAGCTTGCCGGAAGCCGGCATCGAGAACGTCAAAGTTCTTTGCTAAAGATAAAAGTCTTCCTGGCAACCAGCTTGCCGGAAGCCGGCATCGAGAACGTCAAAGTTCTCTGCTGAAGATAAAAGTCTTCCTGGCAACCAGCTTGCCGGAAGCCGGCATCGAGAACGTCAAAGTTCTCTGCTGAAGATAAAAGCCTTCCTGGCAACCAGCTTGCCGGAAGCCGGCATCGAGAACGTCAAAGTTCTCTGCTCAAGATAAAAGTCTTCCCGACAATCAGCTTGCCGGAAGCCGGCATCGAGAACGTCAAAGTTCTCTGCTGAAGATAAAAGCCTTCCTGGCAACCAGCTTGCCAGAAGCGGGCATCGAGAACGTCAAAGTTCTCTGCTGAAGATAAAAGCCTTCCCGGCAAGCCAGTATCGCTGGGGGCTGTGAGTGCCAAGGATCGTCCACGGCATATCAGAGTTGCCGGGGGCTGCACTATCAGATAAGTTTTTCGTCCCTCATCATGTATCCTCTTATGGACTGGGGAAAGCAAAACCACGTTCCTCCCCGGAAACTGCCGTGCTCCCCCGACTCTAGGCCCTGGGGCTCGTTCTCGGGGCCAAGATTGGTCGTAGTCGCGGCAGCAAAGGGATGGAACGAGGATACCGCACCCACCTCGTTCCTATCTCCGTCAAAAGCGTGAGAAAGGTCGAGCAACGTGGGAAGGCGGCAAGGTCTGTTGCCGGGAGAAAAATTGTCTGTCTGAGGGATACCAAGGATTTGCTCCTTGGTGTGGGTTTAACTCGCGAGACAAATAACCCGGCAAACATTCCCTTTTCATTAAGAAAAACATCCCACTCAGGTACAGTCCATAGAGGATGAAAAACATGAAAGAGAGGATTACAAGTTCTAGATACAGCTAAGGCCCAAAGGCTTACAAACTAAAAAGATAAGATGCCCGTAATCCCTTTCCTGTCCCCCTTTTCAGGAGGCAGGTCAAGGAGGCGAAAAGGGCAAAAGGAGTGCCTAGGCGAGCTACGGGTGCCAGAAGACACCAAGGGAACATCCCGGGGGCCGTCCGAAGGCTGGACGGCGACGGCGGCGCCGGAAGCGGGGCTCGAAGACGGGGCAACGGGACGTCAGCACGCTGTCGAGGGCACCACGCCCTCGTACTCCGGCTTGACGTCCTTGTCGCCTGCCCTCTTCCCCTTCCGCAGCCTCCCTACGCCAGCCGCCCAAGGAGACGACCCCAGGGAGTTCAAGAAGCCGGCGACGCGGTTGATGGGGTCGCCGGTGCCGCGCAAGGTGGCGCCCGACACCTAGTCGGACCCGCTACTCCGCCGCCCGCTACCCTCATTGTCGCTGTCGCTCCCCTCCTCGTCGCTCTCGCTCGAGGAGGAGCCTTCGCTTTCGGAGGAGCTGTCCACGCAGCACTTCGACCGAGTGCCGAAGCACCCGAAGGCCTTGACGGAGAGGAGATCATCCTCCATCAACTTAAAATGGAGGGTAAACCCCTCCGTCAAGCTGTGGATGCGGGCGAACGTCTTCCACCCTCGATCAAGATACATCACATTAGGGGCTGGGAATGCAACACGGACTCGCGTGCCGCTGATCCCATAGCCCCTCATGTGCAGTCTCAGCGTCTCGGGCGGCTCCACTTCCATCGCGCGCGCAAATGGAGCAGGAAGCCGGAGGCGAGGACGAGGCGCCCGGCGCAGCCTGACGAAGAACTCGCAAGGGTCGTCCCCTATATGGACCGCCGTGAGGGGAGAAGCCGCCGGCGGAGGTGAAGCTGACGTGCCGCCCCGTCCGCCTCTTCCCCGAGCGCCTCGACCCCGTCCTCGACCTCGTCCGCGACCTCGCCCCCTCCCTCTTCCCCTCATGGCTGGCTCTGCCACCACAGGCGTGGAAGAGGGAGAGATGCGCTGTCGGGCGGCGACTCTCGCCGCCACCGATGAAGGGCCTGGGTTCCCTTTCTCCATGGCAGATGAGAGAAAGGGGAGCAGAAGCTGAAGAAAAGAGAAGATGAGAGAGTGAGGGTTTCTGTGCTCCCATCCCGCTCTTTATAAAGGAGCGAGGTGGGGGCTCAGCCGCCCCGCTCAGCGAATCAAGGCACGAGAAGGGCAGGGAGTCGGGGCCAACCCGCTCGCGACGGCCCAGTTTCCCACTCCACCGTCCGTGACCCCAAACGCATGAGAGCCGCGTGGCGGGGGTGCAGAACTGAGGCGACAGATGAGGCGGCATCGCTCCACCCCGTGAACGCGGGGAGTGGACGTCCCGAAAACCGAGCACCGGCCCCGTCCAGTAAACGCACCACACCCTCACATCTACCTCCATTTAAGGAGGAGGGCGTGAACCGCCTCCATCATCATGGCCTGACGCATGCTCGGGGGGCTTAGCCCCACGCACGCCTCCCACGATCTCTCCCGCGACGCCGCGTCTGACGCGTGCCGTTCTGGGCGTGCGCGGTGAGAGCGGAGTTAGATTCGGCGTGACCTAGGCCGCGCTTGCCCGTGCATTGTTTTGGGCCTGGCCCAACAGCGCTCGGCACCGTGTATGGCCCAGGCCCGGGGGCTCCTGTCGGTGTACTAGAGTAGGGGTACCCTATTACCCTGAACTCGTGCACGGGCAGTTGCAGCGCCCCGCGGCAAGGCTTGTCGGGTGACCGCCAGGACCCTCTGTGGTTCCCTTGAAGACCATTCAAGAACAAAGTACTCAAACCAAGGCCCCGGCAAGAGGAGCTTGCCGGGAAGGCCAACCAAGGCCCCGGCAAGAGGATCTTGCCGGGAAGAGACAAGATCCCAGCAAGAGGAGCTTGCCGGGAAGACCACTCAAGGCATACCAAGAAAGCTTGCCGCGACGCGCCCTGCGTCCCGGCAAGATCCGGCGAGCGACAAGCTTCCGGACGCGACAAGATGACAGCCACGGCAAGGAGCTTGCCGCGGGAAACCCCCACTTCGTGCCCGCGCTCCAGCTCACCTGCTAACGTGTCGCTCTGGGACTCTCCCAAGCACACGTGGCAGGAGGCCGTGCAGCCAGGGGTACGAGGTGGCAAGCAGAGATGAAGGGAAGCCCATCGTGGCAAACGGTGGCACTCCTAATGGTCACCCTTTGCACTGTTTAGGAGACTGAGACATGCATTTAATGCCCTTGTCCCCTGCCGTCAGAGTTAGGTAGGGTGCACTGTATCCACAGTAGCGGTAGTTGCATCTACCACATCCTTTTTCATTTTTACCCTTCTAGTCTACGTTGCCACCTGTAGGTGACCCCTTGAAAGTATAAAAGGAGGCCCTAGCGCAACGTAGAGGGGGTTCCGCGATTCGGGAGTTCAGAGGAACACTCTCACGCTCAGTCTGGCAGCGTCCATCGCTCCTGAGCAAGAATCCAATATACACAAACAAGCAGTAGTAGGGTTTTACGCATCCGGGCGGCCCGAAGCTGGGTAAAAATCGCCCCGCGTGCACTGCCTCGATCCGCTCTTTGTGCGCTCTCCGCCCCCCACCGAACCGAAAGGGGCCCTGTCCCCATAGGTGTTGGCGGGAATCAGCATCGCCCCCGACAGCTCGTGAAGGTATTATATGTTCACATGGTACATTTATGTTTTTCAACAGCTAATTGATGGTTTGATACATGATACATTTCATGCACAGGTGCTAGAGCTGCACTTAACTTGCTAAAATCATCCCCTTGTTCTTACTGGTTATATAAATTCATTGATTGTCCTACGTTTTCTGTCAGGGTATTGTTCAGGAAGCTTGCTTGAGTTTGTGTCCTTTAATTTGTAAATCTGCAGTTCTAGCCACATTTAGGATAAGTTGTTGTATATACTGTCATAAAGCTCAGCAAGAACAGGGCATCAACAGTGCTACTCTAGTATCTAGTTGGGGAGGGACAAATGGACAGGGACAACAAACTATTAGTCTTAGGATTAACACTCCTCATATGAGATGAGAGGATTTTTTTAAATTGCTTCTTGCAGTTTTGAAAATTCAGTTTATTCGGTTACTAAAAATTCAGTTAATTCAGTTAGGCACACAAATTTCAGAACTTCTGTTTGCTGTAATATATTGATGTGCTTTGTAAAACTTGTTCATGTACTGAACTACTAATGCCTTGTGATGCTCTGAATTACTTGTGATGCCTCTGAATTACTTGTGATCACATTGAGAAAGAGATGCAAAGATGATGATCAAAGATGGGCTGCTGTAGAACTGTTCTTCATCTTTACAGTGCTGTTGTATAGAAATATGCTGAATTTTCTGCTCTGATTGTTGCTCAAAGAAATTTAGCAAAAAAATGCGGTCCTGGGAGACGCCACTGCTGCTTGAGGCCCTTGAGAGGCCCTTCATGTCGTGATGATTTTGCAGGTACCCCGAGAAGCCCTTGAGTTTGCCGGAATGTCGATTAACTTCCGTTCCGGCAAATTCGGGTACTCCATATGTCCTATTTTCAGCAAAGGTCATGCTGAAATTCTCCGTGAATTTTAGCATGACTTTGCTAAAAATCAGACATATGAGGTACTTGCTACTAATGCATAGGCCGGGGTATCTTAGTACTTAATTAAGTAGGATCAACTGTCCCTTTATTCTTGCTGCATTAAACCATAGGTGGCAATAGAGCCAAGTGATTAGGCCCAACTTAGAAATTCTCCTCAGCATCGATGAACCCTAGATGATAAACCCAACATAGGTGGCAATAGAGCCAACTGATTAGTGCCAAGTGATTAGGCCCAACCTAGGGTGCCTCGGCATCGATAAACCCTAAATGATGAAAACTTAGCATTTAGGGTGCCTCGACGTTGACAAACCCTAAATGATGAGACCATGATCTTGTTCCTTGACAATAACCAACTTTTTGACCAAACTTTTTTCCTATTTAGAGCGAAACATAGCCCACAACAATGAGGCCGGTGGTTCGGGCGGCAAGCAATTCTGGGAGCTGTCCCAGGAGATGGAGGAATAACCTCACCGCTATGAGGACGTCGCGGAAGACACAGATCCTGATTACACAACCCCTAGTGGCGTCGGGGATGACACCACTGATGGTGCCGCCGAGGATGCCACCACTGATGATGGCGGCGCACACACAGATGGTAGCCAACCGAAGAAGCAAAGGAAGGACCGACGTCCGAATGCGCTCCGCACCCTCAAGGAGGAATTCACTCAAGTGGACTCCGACGGGAATCCAACGGAGCCCAAACATATAGTCAAGGGGTACTTGGTTCAGCTCGGGTGCATTCTTCGGAGCACCGTCTCGATCAACACCGAGAACCTTAGGCATAAGGACCAAGGGAATTTGCGCAACCTCCTCTTCACGAAGCTGCACGAACGATACAAGTTCCCCACCGAATTTTAAAACACACGCCTCTCAGGGAATAAAGTGAACAGTGCCGCCCTCACAAAGATGAGCACGACCCTGTCTACTTGGAAAAGGGCGTTGAAGAGAATGATTGATAATGGTGATAGTTATGAGAAGATCAAGGCGAAATATCCTTTGATGAACGAAGATGAGTACAAGGAGTTCAAGATCAAGTGCGAGAGCAGTGTAACCTCCCAATCAAGTCAGTGCGGGAAAAATGCGGGAGTTGAACTTAGGGGAACACAAACTCGGTCCCGGCAGTTACAGAGTGGCGGAGCCTATATGGGACAAGGAGGACGCGTAGCGTGCCGAGCAAGGCCTACCACCCCGCTTCGAGAAATACAGCGGTAACAAGCAGACCAGGAACTATGTCAGGGCCCGGTACAAGGAGGACCCGATAACAAAGGAGCTTACCACGGATCCGAAGACCAGGGCTCTTGAGCTTCTTCTGGTAAGGAATACACCCCCGCGTAATTAGCTCCATATGGTTGCACTCTAATTAATCCCCAATATTTCTAAATGCTTCATGTTCCTTTCGTAGGACACTGAAAGCAGTAGCGCAGGGTTGTCTAAGAGCTCCCCTTTTGACACCCCTTTAAATAGGGCGTTGAACGTAATGAAAAACAAGGATAAGCTCACTAAGCCGACGTCAGCTGGTCGTGTGGCCGGCAAAGGCTTGTCCACAAAATGGGGGTCATACTATACCGCTGGTGTGCGGAAGGAGAAAAAGACCAGCTCGGAAAGCCAGACGCGCGAGGTTGAAGAACTCAAGGCACAAGTGGTGCGGATTCCGGAGCTTGTCCAAGAGCAAGTGCAACAACAACTTGGAACGACGCTCAACGCCATGGTGCCTACGTTGATTCATGGGTTGACGATGTGGATTGCGGGCGGCCAACAGGGGCCTCCCCCGGTTCCCAGCTTCACGGCCAGCAACTCGCACAGCGCGCAGGCGGCGCCATTGGTGTCTCCGGCGGCGGCGCCATTGGTGTCTCCGGCGGAGGCGGTATTCGTGTCTCCGGTGCCGGCATGGGCATTGGAGCTTAATGCACCCGGGTGTACGCCGGTCGACACCTCGCTAACAAGCGCCCCCTTCGTCAGTTGCACGCCCGCCGTTGGCGGTGCCTCGACATTAGCCGAGCTCGACGGCATCACGGTAACTAAGCCTCTCAGCCGATGACTTCATCTCCTTGCCTTTGACTGGGCATCCCTGATGCCCTGTACATGTTTTCACAGGGCACCGCCGACGTTCCTTGCACTCTTCTACACTTCATGGGCGCCGAGTTGGTCGATGTCGCCAAGGGCAGAATCGTTCAACCGGGCAACCCTATGTTCCATGGTAATCCGATGCCACCCACAATGTATAGGGTTGAAGTGGTTCGGGTGCTGCCAGGCTGCGATGAGCTGTTACCTCCGATTTGACCCGCTGGGGACGATGAAGAAGATGAGATGACCCTCAGCGCCTGCGTAAACTGGCCCCTGCTTTGGCCGAAGAGCCAGATTCGTTTGGGGGCGGGGGACACCACCCCACAGACAAGACCGCCAGTCGTGCCGGCGCCAAGCCATGGCAAGAACGCCGCAACGCTACCGGACCTGCCGGACATCCCTATGGCACAGGATCCGGATAGCCCTATGGCACAGGATCCGGACGACGACGACAACGACAACGGTACATTTACCAACGTTGATAAGTACTTTGCCGAACATGGGTACGCTGACGAGTTCTACGGGCCTCTTTCTCAAGAACCCAACCAAGACCACCGCGATCTAGCTGGTATGGTGGAGAATTGCAATTGCAACAGGCATCGTCTGGCGTTCAGTTCTCAGGACACGCCTCCAGCTCCCGCCTTCACCGAGCCTCAGATAGCCGAGGTGCGAAATATTATCAGCCCCAACACGCTCAAGAAGGCGGTCTGTGAGCAGAACTCGGTCCCATTACAGGAGATCAAGAAGAAGGGACGAAAAAGAAAGACTAACAAGGGCACCGGTGCGAGCCAGCCGGCACCAAGTTCGATCCATGCTCAGGATGGGCCATCTTCACCTAAGGATATCTCGAGGAGGGTGCATGCGGCGGGTAGGGCGATGCTACCGCCAAATATGCTGAATGCTGCAACTGATGCTATGAGGAGTCTGCACGACAGTGTTCTTTCTTTGGAGAAGCGGCGTCTCAGAGAGAAGGATGTGGCATACCCGGTTTTCGTGGCCAAGGTGCCAGAGGGCAAGGGCTTTATGGATGGCGACATCAGGGGTACGATCGTCCTGCTGTTTGATGACATCTTTGCTATGTTTAACCTTCATCCGCTGCACTACACCTTCGTTCGGCTGTTTTTGCTGAGTATGGAGATGCGGATCATTAGAGACAAGACCCCGGACATCGTGATAGTCGACCCCTTCTACATGCATGCCAAGCACTTGAGCAGCGCTGGGGACCGCCAAGTTGCGAGTTCACACCTCGAAGGCGTCATTCTGGCAAACCCAGATAAGGATAACTTCCTTGTGGCTTACTTTCCCGAGTAAGTCATCCCTTAACCGCCCCGTAACATATGATTTCTTAGATTTCGGTCGTTCTTTTTTTTCTAACATTCCATGTTCTGTGCAGTGACACACATTGCACACTCATCCTCTTAAGCCCGAAATATTCCATGGCCATGTATTTCGACCCGAACCGTAACTCCAACATAGACTACACAAATGTCAAGAAAGTACTTGATGATGTTCTCCCCGGCTACACCAAATCTGGAGGCACCTTCACCAGGGCAGTTCGTAAGTACGGCAAGCACATGTTCTCACACAATACGATGTTCTGCTGCGTCAAGCAGCCGCCTGGCGGTCAGAAGGATGCCTACTACGCCCTCCATCACATGCGGGCGACCGTAAGGGACCATCATCAACTTCTGCTACCAGATAATCTCAAAGATTGGGCCGCGAGCTTGTCGGCAGTCCAGGACGCGGACCTCAGACAAGAATTCTTTCGCATCCAGTCGGAGTTTGCGGACATCATCCATCAAGATTTCCTTCATACCTCGGGGCAGTTCTTCCTCAGATATCAACCGTCCAAAAGTGAGATAGATGAAACGCTACAAATGCAGGGTGACAACGACCGCGATTTCATGATCATCACGACAGACGGCGGCTTCATCGACGTTCCTGTCCGATGAGTCGAGTCGAAAGTAGTGATGTGTAGTTCTGAAACATTGATTGGCTCATGTTGTAATTATACTTTAATGAATTCGTATGTCTCTTTGGTTTGGACAGTCATTCAACTTAGATGTAATCGATGCTATTTATTAGTAGGACCATGAATCGTGCTATTAATGTCTTGCTTTTCTCTTCCGATCCTTTTGTTGCATACTTACATATTGCTTATGTATTGTCTGTTGTTTGGCTTGTGCATAGAGATGCCGTCGTATGTCGTGTACAAGGGTAAGGTTCCCGGAGTCTACGACGACTGGGAGGAGTGTCGGAGACAGGTTCACCGTTTTAGCGGTAACAGTTACAAAGGGTACACCACTAGGGCGGAGGCCGAATGTAGATACGCCCGTTATCTAGCGGGAGAGAGGAGGGAGCGTTGGAGGAACCGGATGAAGACCAGTTTGATCACGATGATGCTCATCGTGATGACCACAGCTCTCTTCTATGTGATGGTAGTTTAGATGATCGATATCGACTTGTAATGTGAAGGGAAACTCGATACTCGCGGTCTTGAGACTTGTAATGTTTTATCTTTGTTCGGTCTTTTGAATTCAGAGACTAATATGATGAATTGTATTCGGAGACTAATCTTCTATTGTATTCGATGAATCTGATGTTGCTGTGTGCTGCTGTCTATATTCTGTCCAATAATATATTCTGTAACCTGTGCAAAAATAAGAAAAGCAAAAAAAATAAAACCTAATATTCATACTAATGGCGCACCACACAAGACACTAATGGCGCACTGTGATCATCACACTAATCGCGCATTAACTGCTGGTGCGCCATTAGAATGCCAAAGCACATGGGTACATATGCCCCCCTGGGAGGCATTCTAATGGCGCACTGCAGGCTATACTAATGGCGCACTACGTGGTGCGCCATTAGAACACCAGATACTAATGGCGCATCAGTGGTGCACCATTAGAATTTAGTTCTAATGGCGTGATGCCAGTGGCGCACCGGTAGTGCACCATTAGAAGGCAAATTCGGTGCGCCACTAGCATGCCTTTTCCTAGTAGTGGTAACTCCGATTGGCCTGAAACCTTCACCATGATTTTTTTCCGAATATTAGCTTTCTTGTGGCAAAAGAAGAGCGTCAACTGCCTTACGATGGGCTCACGAGGGTAGGGGTGCGCCCTAGGGGGGGCCCTGCCTCGTGACCACCTCGGGCACTGGTTCGCGTTGATTTTCCTTCCAAATATTCCATATTTTCCAAAAATAAGCTCCTTCCGTTTTTATCCTGTTTGGACTCCGTTTGATATGGATATTCTGCGAAACCAAAAACATGCAACAGACAGGAACTGGCACTGGGCACTAGATCAATATGTTAGTCCCAAAAAATAATATAAAAAGTTGCCAAAAAGTATATGAAAGTTGAATAATATTGGCATGGAACAATAAAAAATTATAGATACGACGGAGACGTATCAGGTGCCTATGAGCGACCAGCTGAAGCAGCTGGCCGAGCTACACAAGGCGGCCGAACAGGCCATGAAGGGCTTTATAGTCCAGCTGTGGCCTGGCGACGCCCTTCCGAACAGCTACTTCGTCCTGGTGAGGCGGCTAGTGGATGCCTGCCCACGGCTGGAAGTCGTCAAGCGGTCTGTCTGTATTGAAGGTGCACGCCAGGATTTCGCCCGTGTGAAGGTGCAATGGGCCAAGCTAGAAGCCGTGAAGCTGATCAAGGAAGGACCACCGCAGGGCAAGGAGCATCGCACCCCAGAAATTTATTATGAGGGTGTCCTGAAGGGTGCCTGTCTTGTAGCGGACGAATGTTCAAAGGATGTAATATTTGAGTAAACTTGCTCGTGTGATCCTGTATGATGAAAACTTGTTTCATATGCGCTATGCAACGCTTGTTTGAATTTAAAATATTACCTTCTGTTTGGCTGTTTATCCAATCTGAGAGATGGCTAGTCCTCGGCTTCTGCCCCCATGCCGAAGTGCTGGGGTGTTCAGAATAAACCTGAGCACTCTTGTTCCCATGTTTGGGTCCTTCGAGGGAGGTGCTCAGCACAGCGAACAAGGAAACCGGACTAAGAATGCTTTATCACTCTCACTTAGCCATAGAATTCTATAATTTTAAATTTCGGCAAAACCCCTAGTATTCGGAAGGCCGAATTCGGGGCGCGATACACGTCTTTAAGCCGGACAGGACCAGCTCATCGCTCTAAGCGGCATAAGTCTTTAGGGACTCGAAACCTCGCCGAACAGCGACCAGTCTCTCGCCTTATCATGACAGTCAGTTTTAGCTTTCTCTACTGAGGTGGTTTGCCCAGCAGAACCGGGGCACAATCGCAGTAGTTCTCCTAGCGCTATCTTAGCCGATAGAGCGGAACATAAGGTACCAAAACATAGGAGCCGGGCAAACCCAACATTTGACCAAAGACATGATTCGGAGCTGATGCATATAATGCTATAAGTTCGGGGTGCCGCACTTGTGAAAGATTTCAGACTTCTCACACCGCATCGTGGGGTACTTAAGCCCCTGGTGTATTGGTCGTACCAAAGTGAACGGTTGCAAGGCGTCATTAAGGAACACATATATAAAAAAGAAGAGTGCAATAATAGTCTTAATGCTATGCATTGTTTATTCAAATAGATGTGTTAAAGCAGAATGATACAGATAGTGCGATAAGCAAAAAGTAGGACTATGTCCCTTCCAAGGGCAAGCTGAGGAATAGTATTAAATCAAATATTTCACTCGTTATCGTAATCCACCTGGTAGTTCCGTGGTGTGACGTAGCTTTTTGCCTCCTTGGTTGCTGCATCATGTGTTCGGCAATCATGCTGTCGGACAGGGTTTCCAGAGATTAAAGTCCCGAAAGAGAAAAATAATAGAGCGGGAAGCCCCTAGTGCGGTTTAGGCCGCCTCTTGGGGCGTGCCGTAGTTGTGCCCCCTCCCCACCTGTGCCCATGGTATTTTTAATGCGTAATTATGTACGCGTGGTACGGATTTTGCCGCTTGGCTGGGACTAGGGTGGGGGCCGCATTGCTACACGAGCTCAGATCGTGCCAGGCGGTCTAGTTGCTGATTACTCCGAGCGTGCTTGAAGGTGTCCGGGTCTTGAAACGCCGAACTGGTGGATTGCCTTGAGAGGCTGCTTTGTGCTTCTGCTGCGAGGGCCGCAGTGTGCTCCTCCATACGGAGAGAGCACTCTGTGTTTCCATTGACTGTGATGACCCCCCGGGGTCCTGGCATCTTGAGCTTGAGGTATGAATAATGCGGTACCACATTGAATCTTGCAAATGCGGTTCGCCCGAGCAGTGCATGATAGCCACTGCAGAACGGGACTATATCAAAGATTAATTCTTTGCTTCGGAAGTTATCCGGTGATCCGAAGACCACTTCCAGTGTAATTGAGCCTGTGCAATGGGCCTCTACACCTAGAATGACGCCTTTAAAGGTCGTTTTTGTGGGTTCGATCCTTGAGGGGTCTATACCCATTTTGCGGACTGTGTCCTGGTAAAGTAGGTTCAGGCTGCTGCCGCCGTCCATAAGGACTCGAGTGAGGTGAAATCCATCAATGATTGGGTCTAAGACCAGTGCGGCGAATCTGCCGTGACGTATACTAGTGGGGTTGTCCCTGCGATCGAAGGTGATCGGGCAGGAGGACCATGGGTTGAACTTTGGGGCAACTGGCTCCAACGCATATATGTCCCTGAGCGCACGCTTCCGCTCCCTCTTGGGGATGTCGGTTGCGTATATCATGTTCACCGTCCGCACTTGTGGAGGGAACCTCTTCTGTTGTTCAGTGTTCGGCTGTCGGGGCTCCTCTTCGTCATCGCTGTGTGACCCTTTATCTTTATCTTTGGCAATTAACTTGCCGGCCTGCTTGAACACCCAACATTCCCTGTTGGTGTGGTTGGTTAGCTTGTCAGGGGTACCGTGTATTTGACACGAGCGATCGAGTATGCGGTCCAAACTGGACAGGCCCGGAGTGCTTCTTTTGAATGGATTTTTCAGCTGATCGGGTTTAGAGCCTTTGAATCCAGCATTGACTGCCGTATCCTCGGTATTATCGCTGTTAATGCGGCGCTTATGTTTGTTGCGACGTGACCTACTATTGCCATCCTTGGTATCCGAAGGACCATGGTTTTTTGATATGTTGTTACTGCGAGCAAGCCAGCTGTCTTCTCCCGCACAGAAGCGGGTCATGAGTGTCGTGAGGGCTGCCATAGATTTCGGCTTTTCCTGTCCAAGGTGCCGAGCAAGCCACTCATTGTGGATGTTATGCTTGAAGGCTGCTAGGGCCTTTGTAGCCGAACAGTCGATGATTTGATTTTTCTTTGTTAGGAACCGTGTCCAGAATTGCCTGGCCGATTCTTCTGGCTGCTGAATTATGTGGCTCAAGTCATCGGCGTTTGGTGGTCGCACATACGTGCCTTGAAAGTTGTCGAGGAATGCGGCTTCCAGATCTTCCCAACAGCTAACGGACTCTGCTGGCAAGCTGTTAAGCCAATGCCGCGCTGGTCCTTTGGGATTTAGTGGGAGGTATTTTATGGCGTGTAAGTCATCGCCGTGGGCCATGTGTATGTGGATGAGGAAATCCTCGATCCATACCGCAGGGTCTGTTTTGCCATCGTATGATTCAATATTTACGGGTTTGAAACCCTCTAGGATTTGATGATCCATTACTTCGTCTTTGAAGCATAGGGGGTGTGCGGGGCCTCTGTATTGGGCTATATCGCGACGTAGCTCGAATGGGTCTTGCCCGCTGTGTTCGGCCCGGCCGGATTGACTTCTACTGTATCCGGCGTGATGTTTATCATCTTGCATAGTGGCGCGCCCTCGTGATCCGTAGATCGATCTTGCATGTTTTGGTTTGTCCTCCAATACGTCTCGCAGGTCTGGCGTGTTTCCCCATGCTTTTTTATTTGAATGGCGTCGGGGTGCGGGCTGAGCTTTTGGCTGGAATGCCTCTCTTTCACAGCTACGAGGTGGCCGATCAGCCGCGTCATACGTTTCTTCCTCCAGTCGAGGTAGCGACCTGCATTTTGGGTAACCCTTGGAGGGGCGCTCGAGTTTATATTCCTCAGCTGCAAGGACTTCAGTCCATCTGTCAGCTAGCAGATCTTGATCAGCTTGAAGCTGCTGCTGCTTTTTCTTAAGGCTATTTGCCATGTCCATAAGCTGGCGCTTGAAGTGCTCTCATTCGACGGGATCCTCTGGCACGGCGAATTCGTCATCACCGAGGCTTGCCTCGTCTTTAGAGGGGGCATGTAATTATCATCCTCCGCTTCTCCATTTGCCGCTCTCTCAAGAGGGCTGGCTCCTCCATCCTCCTGCTTTAAATCTTCCTCGAGGGGATTGTTGTTATCTTCGGCACTATCCGGAGTTTTATTATCTCCTGTGCCGGTATCACCACTTTTGCTTTGGCGGGACTTAGAGCGGCGCCGCTGATGTCAGCGCTTGGGTTGCTTTTTGGAGGGGTCATCCTCTGCTGTCTCGTCGCCATTACCTTCTTTGGATGTGTCCACCATGTATATATCGTATGATGAGGTGGCTGTCCAATGCCCTATGGGCAGTGGTTCATCTTCGCCTCCCGCATCGTCGTCCATGCCGTCGATGTCTTCGCAGTCAAAGTCGAGCATGTCGGTTAAGTCATCGACAGTGGCTACTAAGTGGGTGGTGGGTGGGCCATAAATTTCTTCGTCGTCCACATCCCAGTCTTGCCGGACATAGTTCCGCCAGGATCCTCTTGACAAGGAGAGAGACCTTAATGAGTTCAGTATGTCGCCGAAGGGCGAGTGCTGAAAGATATCCATGGAGGTAAACTCCATGATCGGCACCCAATCAGATTCGATAGGAACGGGCGCAGGCAGTTCAGAGTCCATGGCCGGAGAGAGATCCGGCAGTTTGTCAACACGGCTCTCGTGCAGAGTAAGGTCGATGTTCGGTAAGGCCTCCGTGGCGGGGTCCATCCACCCGTCCATGGACGGCGCAATTGGCTCCGAATTGAGGGTCGGAGCAGCTGCCGGTGCGATCTCCTGAACACTGTCAGATGGTAGAGCTAAATCGTACTCATCATGACCGCGTGACGCACAAGGCAGAGGCTCGAATCCATCGAAGATCAAGTCTCCGCGGATATCGGCCATGTAGTTCAAGCTTCCAAACCTGACCTGATGGCCAGGGGCGTAGCTTTCAATCTGCTCCAGATGGCCAAGCAAATTGGCCCGCAGTTCAAAGCCGCCGAATACAAAAATCTGTCCGGGGAGAAAAGTCTCACCCTGGATTGCATCACTAACGATGATAGAAGGATCCATTGAGCCTAACGGCGACGACACAGAGGAACTCTCAATGAAAGCACCAATGTCGGTGTCAAAACCGGCGGATCTCGGGTAGGGGGTCCCGAACTATGCGTCTAGGCGGATGGTAACATGAGGCAGGGGACACGAAGTTTTACCCAGGTTCGGCCCCTCTTGATGGAGGTAAAACCCTACGTCCTGCTTGATTAATATTGATGATATGGGTAGTACAAGAGTAGATCTACCACGAGATCAGAGAGGCTAAACCCTAGAAGCTAGCCTATGGTATGATTGTATGTTATTGTTGTTGTGTCCTACGGACTAAAACCCTCCGGTTTATATAGACACCGGAGAGGGTTAGGGTTACACAAGGTCGGTTACAAAGGAGGAGATATCCATATCTGTATTGCCTAGCTTTCCTTCCACGCCAAGTAGAGTCCCATCTGGACACGAGATGAAGTCTTCAATCTTGTATCTTCATAGTCCAACAGTCCGGCCAAAGGATATAATCCGGCTGTCCGGAGACCCCCTAATCCAGGACTCCCTCACTTATCCTTTCGTTGTTGGTGTTACAACAATTCCGTTCGAACCTTCTCCTAAAGATGCTTTTCAAGCTCATTTGAGGTAGAAGATGTTGTTTTCTCCTTCGCCCATTCCTTTACATTCTCTCATTTCTTACGGAGGCATTGTGATGTTGCTCTCTTCACCCATCATCCCATTTATTATGAAGATCATGTTCTTTCTGTTTCTTATCCATTTAACCGGAGTGTTGTGCCCTCTGCTCAAGTTCTTTTCATTTTATCAAGTTTCATATCACTTTTCAGCTGGAGTGCTACCCAAATCGGTTCTTTCTTATGCCTCTTTCTTAACGGAGTGCTTTCAACTTCGTTCGTCTCCATTTGCATTCTTTCTTTCTATTTGTTCAACATCTCAAGGTTCTTTGGTTTCACTGATTCGTCAAAGAAGCAACTTACTTTTACCTCTTCTCTTTCCCTTCTGTTTTCCCTCCGGTGCCATTCTAGATCTCGGGACGAGATCCTCTCGTAGTGGTGGAGTGTTGTAACGCCCCGAGATCGATGTGCCAGGTGTCTTCCAGTTATTCGTTGTTGTTGCCTTGTCATTTGCTTGCATGTCATGCATTTCATATCATGTCAACATGTGCATCGCATTTGCATACATGTTCGTCTCATGCATCCAAGCATTTTCCCCGTTGTCCGTTTTGCATTCCGGCGCTCCTATGTCCTCCAGTTTCCCTTTTTACCTCTTGTTGTGTGTGGGTGTTAAACGTTCTCGGATTGGACCGAAACTTGCCAAGCAGCCTTGGTTTACTACTGGTAGACCGCCTGTCAAGTTTCGTGCCATTTGGACTTCGTTTGATACTCCAACGGTTAACCGAGGAACCGTAGAGGCCTCGTGTGTGTTGCATCCCAACACCTCTCCAAAGTGGCCCAAAACCCACCTAAATCCCCTCCATCATCTAGGTCGTTTGATCACGATCGCGTGGCCGAAAACCGCACCTCATTTGGACTCTCCTAGCTCCCTCTACCTATATATATGTCATCTCCCCCGAAAATCTCGCGGATGAAACCCTAGCCCCGCTCCTCGCGCCGCCGGACAAAAACTCCCCACCGCGCCGGACATGTCCGCCGCCCCGCAGCCACCACACTCCGGCCAATGACGAGCTGCCACATCACCCCGCCACCGCTGCTAGCCAACCAGGCGCCGCCACCTCACCGTGCCCGCTCCACTCCTCCGCGCCAGGCCCGCGAGCCCACGGCCGGCCCTTCTGGCCCGGGTCGCC
>NC_057809.1:74957346-74984403 GCF_018294505.1 Triticum aestivum
CCCACCTCCCACCGGACCCGCCGCCTGCTTCGGCGCCGGCGACCTCCTCCGCCCCGTCCCACGTGTTCCCCCGCGCCGGCGCCTCTTCCCCCGCCGGAGCCGTGCCTGGCCGACCTTCTTCCCTAAGCTCCCCGGTGATCCTCGTTGCGCGTGCCTCCCCGATCTGGATCTAGATCTGAGGGTTGACTTTTGCCTCCGTTTCAATATTTTTTGCATATATTCATCACATTACATCTCTGCATCCGTGGCTCCGTTTTGGGCGTGTAACATATCGAAATGTTCGTGTCGACGAGTACTTCATTTCATCTCATTGCATCATGTTTATTTGAGCTCATCTTGATGCCCTAAATGTTGTTGCAAGAGTGCTAGTTTATATTAGTTTCAGATCCTTATCAGTAATTGGACAATTGTCATTTTTGCCATGTTTAATGTGTGCCTCCTATGAACTTGAGTCCTACATGTGTTTTGAAGTATGCCATGCCATCTTTACAGGGGTTTATGCCATGTATTTTTGTGATCTCTGTGGTGACTAGCACAAGCATGCAAAGTAGCTCTCGTGATGTTGCTGATTTCAGGGACTTAGAGATCTTCTAAGTCTTTGCCCTGTTAATATTTTTATGCCATGTATTCATGTTGCTATCGAGTGATCCATGCCTCTTTTGAGCATGATCAGTAAGGATATTTTGTAGATATTGTGTTGCTATATCCATCCATGTCTTTGTTTGCAATTATGGAGCACCCTAGCTTGAGTCAATCGAGCTCTACTTTTGCTATAAAATGTTCCTGGCAGAATGTTTACGTGTTAAGCATTTTTGCCAAGCTTGTTGTAGTTGATCCATGCTTGCTATGTTGTTGTTCTTGCCATGTTTAGCTTCTATGCCATGTCTACTTGCTGGGTGTATGCTTAGTTGGTCATGAAATTCCTCGTGGTGAGTGCATCGAGCTCGTGAACATGCCTATTTAATATCAGTTTTCTACTAAGTCTGAATCTGTTAACGATAATTGCTATGTTCACATGGTTGCCATTGTATTTTCTGATCCCTTTTGGCTTATGGTCAGTAAGGGACTTTTGTTCTATGCTTTGAGTAGCTTCATTCCATGCCTTGCCTTGCCATGATAGGTTCATGTTGCATGTTGTTATCGTGCTCTAAACATTGCTTCCTGATGTTAAATTCCTGACTTGATGTTATTTTCACTAAGTGTGTAACCTGATATCTTTTGCACTTTCGCCATGCTTGTTTGAACCTGCTATTGAGTGAATTAGCCGTAGTTCAGTGTTCATCTTTTGTCAAGCATCTTGAGTGGATCCCTGCCATTTATTTTGTTGCTATTTTAGAGTGCAGTAGCTTGTTGTTTTTGATGCATTTAGATGGTCTCGTGTTGTTAATCGCAGATCGGTGCCATATTTGTTTTGCTTGTCATTTCCAAACCGTGCATCCGATTCCAGTGATCTTTATATCGATTTCGACCAAAATCAACTCCTCTTTCTAGTGGCACTCTTGGTTTTCCAAGTTGAGGCCAGGTTCAATCTTTCCTTTCCGAAGCATGCATATGCATCGCATATCACATCTCGCATATCATGCCATGTTTTGCATCATGTTGCTTGCGCATTGCACCGTGGTTGATTGTGTCTCCCTTTTGTAACACTCCAAAAATTTTGATCTGGTTTTATCAATTTCCTTTTTCTTTTGAGGGAAAGGAGGTTATTAAAATTTTCTAAAAGACTCTCCTTCTCAAATCCTTTTGTGACAAATTTGTCATGGGTTCTTTCCAACCTTTATTTTGGTCTTGAGGGTTTTTCATATTGGGTTGGCTCAACACAAAATAGTTTTGGAAGGGTCTTTGCAATTCTTTCTATTAAAAAGGATTCCTATGAATTATGGACTTATTCTTTCCCATTCAAAGATTTCTCTTTTGCCATGGCCTATGTAGAAAATCTTCTTCCAAAACCCACCTCCCTACTTTGAGTCAAGCCAAGCATCAAATTCCAGCAAGTTTCAACTTCCCCTAGATTTCATTTCTATTTGTTTTAACCTCAAAACCTTTTCTGTCATTTAAATTGGACCTTAGAGATTTTCAAAGGAACTGCCAGATTGCCTTTGAGTTTTGACTCCAAATAAATTCCTCTGGCTAGTCCTTAGTACCCTCAACCAAGATCCACTGGTCCACAGTTAAAAAATTTCAAATTTTGCTTGCTGCAAGTTTGGACCAGATTTGCCATTTTTGGTGGAATTCATTCTTTTTCTTTTCCTAAAAATCTAAGATAATTCAGGCAGTCTCCAGATGCATCAAGAGATCACCTCACCAATTTCCAACTCAAGAAAACTTCTCCACGTGCCCAAATCATTTCGTCGAACAGCTGGCGTACACTAATCCTGTCAAATTTCAGAGTTCAGTGTTTCGGTTTCAGTGGCAGTGTCATTTTCGTCAGAGCTTCACGTTGATCTCACCAGTGCTCGCCCTGACCACTTGCTCCCTGTTTCTCCTTCTTATCCAATGCGCCGCACGGTCATTTGGATGGGCGCGAGCGTCGGTGGCGATGTGTCTCGCCAACTCCGACGTCTTTCGAGGTGGCAGAGCCGTCCGTGGCGACCAGCAGAGGCTAGCGTTGTAGTACGGCGTCGCTCTGCACTGCCCACACCACCCTGAGCTGCCACGTGGTCGTCCTCTTCTCTAGACGTGCACTGTAGAGCCGTCGCCGTGTCCTGAGAGGCGCAGCGCACAACGAGCCCGTGAGCACCCGTTCCATCGAAACCACAGAGCAAGCCAAATCCGACCAGGTTTAGCCATTGAATGGTACCAGTGGACCAATGCGAAGCTACTCAGCCACCTTAATCTCCCGTCTAACCTCTGCCTCGTCGTAATCGCTTGCCGGAGTAACCCCGTTCTCGGAAACCACCTCGTGCTGGCTATATATAGAGGCCCCGAGCTCGTTCTCGACCCAGCACCTCCCCTCCTCGCCTCAGAACAATGCCACACTCATCAGAGGGCCTCGGGAGAGCCTTCTTCCACGACTCCGGCCGCCCCGATCCGCTTCGGGCTCCGGCAAGATTCTCCCTGGTGAGAGCACCCCCGCCTACCAGACCGCGCCAGTAGCCTGCTAGTGCACCCACTCTTCTAACCCGAGCCCCAATTAGACGTTTGCCGCCCTCCTCGGCGAGTTCCATCACCGCCCGAACCGCCGTTTGCCGAAGTGGAAGCCGCCGTCGACGTGGTGCTCGCCGACGACCAAGTCCACCACCCACCGACACGGAATTGTCTCGTGAGTGCAACACCGACACGGAATTGTCTCGTGAGTGCAACCATACCCTTGCCCTCCTCTGGATAGCCGTCGATCGTCACCGGCGATTGCTGTTTGCTTCGGTCGACGGTGAGTTTTCAAACCTGACGGGTGGGACCCCCTCGTCAGCCTCTCCCCTTCTATTCAAACCGTTTTTGGTTGGCGCCTTTGGCCCGTATGCGTTTTCTACTCTGGAAGGCGTATTCCAACCGAAGCGTTTTCTGTTTTTCTAAACTAGCCCCTGGAAAGATTCTGTTTCATCACAAATTAGTCCCTGGACTAAAACCTTAATAACTTTTAAATAAAAGATGATTTTGAGTTGATTCTTTTTCTGTCATCTTTATTTTTCTGTCTAGTCTTTTTATCATATTTATTTGAAAAAATATTTTGTGCAATTTTTATGCACGCATGGTATTCATGTTAGTATCTGATTTTTTTATACCGTAGATACCGGAGGAGGTGACGGAACCGCAAACTTCGCCGAGGTAGACTCCGACTACTCCGAACCAGGCAAGCATGTTTGAACCTTTGATATGATGAGTGTTTTGCATGTTTGCTTGAGTAGTTTTGTCATGACATGTCTATATAAGCATTAGTGAATGTTATATTGCATGCAAGGCAAGCTACAGGTGAGCTTCGAAGTTTGATGTGTTCATATGATGGTGAGATAACCTGATCATGTGGTGGCATGGTAGGTTGTAAGCTGGTATTGTTGAAGCATGCCAGTCCTATGTAAACCGTGTAACTCCAGTGTTAACGTGGAACAAGTCTTGTTCCCGTTCGTCCCCTTCCGTGCTACCACATGTTTTCTGCAAAGAATGCGGTTTAGTAAATTGCAAACCTCTCTCCTTGTACACACCAAATAGAGGGTTCGTGATGAGGGTTCCATGGCCCTGGATTAAAGCCCGTCATCCGGTCAGGGAGCATGGGTGTTTCTGGTTGGGGCCGAGAGGGGGCACCCCTTAGAGCGCGTGATATAAATTTGATCCCAATCTATTCGAGGTTGTGGCCTCCCCGTCTTAAAGTTTTTCTTGAACGTTGCCTAGGGTGATTCCTGGCAGCGGAATGTGGAATGGGTGTGTACTGGTTAGATGTGTTTCTTCTAAAATACCATAAACGGAACTAGTCCTCTGTGACTAGTGAAATACGTTGGCTATGGATTAACAGTGCAAACTCTGCAGAGTCATAACCATTCGAATAGCTGTGTCCATGGTCAAGGACTTTTATCAACATACCAGTGTCAGTCTCCGTGTCAGTCTTAGTATCAGTCTTAGTGATAGTCTCCGGAGATTGCGCATGAACCAAGAATGGTAAACCTGGCTGAATGTTATTCCAGTGGACGGACTAACCGTTTTATTATTATGTACTAAGTATTTCCTTGGGATGATTCAAATTCATGAGCTACTTAAATTCGAATGACGAAATATAAGCTCTTTATGTGATGTCGCTCAGACGTCCGACTGTGGCATTCTTGTTATTTACTTTTGATATGAGCCCTTGGTGTGATGTCGCTTAGACGCCCGACTGTGGCATTCTTGTTATTTACTTTTGATATAAGCCCTTTATGTGATGTCGCTCAGACATCCGACTGTGGCATCCTTGTTATTTACTTTTGATATAAGCCCTTTATGTGATGTCGCTCAGACGTCCGACTGTGGCATCCTAATTATTTACTTTCATTATAAGCCCTTTTCGAGATGTCACTTAGACGTCCGACTGAGGCATGTACTATCATTTACGATTCAGTATAAGCCCTTTATGTGGTGTTGCCCCGACGCCCGACTGCGGCATGTTAATTTTATTTTCCTTTCGTGGCGTCGCTTCAAACACCCGATCGGTCTTCAACTTTTATATTGGGATTGCGGGAGGACTACCGCCTGACTTCTTTTCATTTATCGCGCAGTGAAATTTTTATTATCTGAGTTTGCATTACTAATCTACTCATGTGCATCATGTTTGCATTTGTTATATCTTATGTCCAAACTATCTTGCGAGTACATTCAAAGTACTCACCTGGCTTGTTGATTTGGCCAGATGTTGACGAAGGCGATTGTCGGTGTCAAAACCGGTGGATCTCGGGTAGGGGGTCCCGAACTGTGCGTCTAGGCCGGATGGTAACAGGAGGCGAGGGACACGAAGTTTTACCCAGGTTCGGGCCCTCTAGATAGAGGTAAAACCCTAAGTCCTGCTTGATTAATATTGATGATATGGTTAGTACAAGAGTAGATCTACCACGAGATCGAGGAGGCTAAACCCTAGAAGCTAGCCTATGGTATGATTGTTGATGTGTATGTTGTCCTACGGACTAAAACCCTCCGGTTTATATAGACACCGGAGAGGGTTAGGGTTACGCAAAGTCGGTTACAATGGTAGGAGATCTTCATATCCGTACCGCCAAGCTTGCCTTCCACGCCAAGGAAAGTCCCTTCCGGACACGGGACGGAGTCTTCAATCTTGTATCTTCATAGTCCAGGAGTCCGGATGAAGGTATAGTCCGGCTATCTGAACACCCCCTAATCCAGGACTCCCTCAGTAGCCCCTGAACCAGGCTTCAATGACGACGAGTCCGGCGCGCAGATTGTCTTCGGCATTGCAAGGCGGATTCCTCCTCCAAGTACTTCATAGAAGATTTTGAACACAAAGATAGTGTCCGGCTCTGTAAAATAAGTTTCCACATATTTCCATAGAGAGAATAATATTTACACAAATCTAATCTGCTGACGTATTCCGTAGTGTGACACACCATGGCCAAGCCTTTATCCGAGTCGTTTTATTATCCCACCTCAGCGCGTCATGGGAGGCGGTTTCCTTGGCACGTCTTGTTAAAGCAGAGATCGTGTCCCCTTATTCCGAGATTCTCATCAATGCAGGCGTGGGTAACCCAACCGCTTCTAGGACTCCTAGATCATAGGCAAGTCTGAACGGACACGGAGAGGACGCTTGATATTCACCCTCTTTATAAAGGGGACAAGGCTTTTATTTTTCCCTCCCGTGCTCAATCGAATCCTTCCCCCACCTCAAGCTCAAACGCCCGAAGTTCAGGTCAGGTGCTCCGAACCTTCAGTCATGTCCGGATCTAGCTTTCAAGGCCAATGGGTGCCTTCCTCTGTCACGGAAGAAGATATCAAAAAGTTGAGGGAGGCCAGATATGTGACTGCCGAGATTTTGCATGGGCTGCCTCCACGAGGGCAGGCCGTTCCCACCCCCGAACCCAACGAGAACATCGTGTTCGTCTCCCACTTCCTCCGAGGTCTAGGCCTTGCTCTGGATCCTTTCGTCAAGGGTCTGATGTTTTATTACGGGCTAGAGTTCCATGATCTAGCTCCGGACTCTTTTCTTCATATCACGACATTTATTGTCCTGTACGAGGACTTCCTCCGGGTTACCCCTCACTTTGGAATCTGGCTCAAGAACTTTGAAGTAAAGCCAAAGATGATAGTGGGGCAACATGAAGCGCGTGGAGGTGCCTCTATACACAAGATGACGGGAGCTCCGTGGCCCAAAGGTTCCGTACCAGAGGTGTCTGAATTGTGGCAACAGGAGTGGTTCTGCATCACGACTCCTAGAAGTGCCAAGTGGGCGGCCGCCCCTGTTTTCCGCTCGGGCCCTCCACCACAACTGATGTCATGGATCAGTAGAGGTCTGAGCTAGGGCCAGCCAAGGATGTGCCTATACTGCAAAGCCGCATTTGAGATCTCTTCAATGGAGATTTCAGTTTGGTTGCGGTAATACAAGTTATGCTGGTTCGTCAAGTCCAGCCTTGCAAACGCCAGCCTCTTCGCCCATGGGAGTTCAATCTCGAGGGACCGTGTGTCATTCAAAATTTTCTCGGCCTGACGCACGAGGACATGTACAAGTCATTCTTCAGACCTCAGGTGGAGTGTCCAGAAATCTCCGAGGATGTGGGCCTGAGTAGTAACCGCGCCGCCGAACAGGTAAGGCATCTCCCGGCCGAACATACTATCTCTCCTTTGTTACGAAGTTATTTCTGGGAGTTTGCTTTTTGACCAGGACTGGCTAACAAAGGCGAAGTTGATTCGGTGTTCGGCCCCCCTCCCTGAGGGTTTGGAAAATCCGGTATTGAAAAAGATGCTCCAGACCGCACCATGCCCGGAGCCCTTGAAGGAAGATACTGTGGAGGATAATGCGGTCGGACGCGGGCCCCCAATGCTGCCCATTCTAGCCGAGGGAGCGAGCGTCTCCATGAAGGAAGACGACCAGAAGAGGAAAAGGACTGCGCCCGGGGATTCGGAAGCCGAAGCTTCCAAACGGGAGAATAAGTCTCCCACAGAGGGTCCACCTTGGGGGGCGTTGTTGCCGCACAAAGTCCATGGGGGGATCAATTCTCCCGCAAGTCGTAAGTGACCCGAAATACTTTAATAGTACAGATATGCCATATTTTTCTTTTGAGAAGATAACCACCGCATATATTTTTGCAGTTCGGGCCTTAGCTCCTCTCCAATGAGCTCATCTTTGGGGGATCTTCTTCCAGAGATGATGGAGAGCGAAACGCCTCCTCCGGACTCCTCCGCTCCGGAAGCGGGCGACCCTAAAGTGTCGACGCGGCGGGCCTCTCCGAGTCTGGTGAGGCCAGAAGATAATCCCATTGACCCCCGAAGCTCCCAGTGTCCGGCTCCCGAAGAGAGCAGATAAAAGAGTCCGACACCGTCTAGTGTGCGATCGGATGTTCTGAGGGGGTTGGTGGGGCGAGCGGCCATCTCAGATGAACACCATGTGCTGATGAATACAGTGATGGAGAGAATATCTTCCGCCGAAAGTGGATTGCATGAAGCTTTTATGAGTCTACTAACAGGCTTTGAGGTACGTAAAAGAATGTATGATAGTCCTGCGCATGCTAGGTGTGCCCTGTGTAGATAGTAGCCCCTGATACTCTGATTGTCGTTGGAAACGACGATGAACAGAGGATCATATTCCCAGGTAATAACCATAATGCCTCTATGTGCAGGTGATGGAAGCTCCGGTGGCTAGCCAGACTAGCGAGTTTGCCCATTTAGAATGGTAGTTGGATGCGGCAGACGCCGACATTGAGCTTGTTAACAAAAGGCTTGACGAGGCACAGGGTAAGTGTCATTATCTGGTAAACGCCACAATAGGAAGAGCAGTATGATGCCAGCATCTTTAATATGTTGTGACTGCAGATGGAGCTACCACTGTTGAAGCCTTGCGGGTAGAACTTGCCTGAGCCAAGGAACAAGCGAGGTTGGGTAATGCGGCTGCTTTGAAGACGGCCGAAGAGTTGCAAGCCGAGAAGGCGGCGCATGGCGAGAGCCAAGACAAGATGGCCAAGATGGCCATAGAATTAAAAGCTGCCGCCGACCGTTGCCGGGTTCTTGAAAAGGAAAACCAAGCGAAGGCATCGGACCTTGAGAAGGCTGCTGCGACGAGAAAAGACCTCCGCTCTGCTATGAGGGCAAAGATGGAGGAGCTGCAGGAAGCCGGGGATATTGTAGCTGGGAAATCCTTTATGTTGTGGAGGAAGTTCGGAGATCCACGGTATGCCCCTATGGATCGGCTGTGGAGTTCGGAGGATGTGTATATGGATTTGGTGGTGAACGCTGCCGATGCGGCCAAGTACTTCCAGGGTCAGACGGACCGTGAAGTAGACCAGCTGTTTTGGAGACAATTCCATTCTCCCGAGCGTCCACTTTCATTGACTGACCAATTAGCCGAATGGGCCGAACTAAATAGGTTGTCCGGACTCTCCATGAAGTCTGTTGTGGATCAGCTATGGCCGGAAAGGTCAAAACCGAACAACTATTTCAGCTTGGTGCAGCAGTTCCTTGATGTGGTGCCGCGCATTAATGTGATGAAGAGGTCGGCGTGCATAGAGGGCGCACAGATGGCCTTTGCCCATGTTAAGGCATACTAGGCGGAGATGGATGCTACCAATGTTGCAGCGTGGGATTCGGCTATAGGTCGAAAGGCTGCTAAGCACTACTTTGAAGAAGTTCTTGTGGGTGCCCGTCTGATAGAGACCCAGTGCTCAAAAAATATTATGTTTGAGTAATATGTAATCTCATTGTAAGCGAAATGCTTTTATAAATTTTTATAAGGCTATTTTTATACTTTTGTCTGAAAGTAATATGATGCCTCCTGGGCGGCCGTTTATGTATACATGTGTATAACCTGAAAGATTGCAGTCGTCGGCTTCAGCCCCCACGCATATAATGCGGAGGTGCTCGCAAAAACACGCATTCACACTTAACCCAACGTCTTGGTCCTATTAAGGAGGTGATAGCGGAGTGAGCGAGGCAACTGGACTATAATGCTTTAGCAGTTTCACTTAGCCATAGGAGTTTGACAGTGGGGCTACTAGATAGCCCATGGTGGCTCCGCACTCTCCCGGTTCCGGGGTGCGTACATGCCTGGCAGGAAAACGGCCCTTCGTTAAGGCGAAGGAATTCTAACATTCCCACAGGTCATCGAGTGGTTGACCAGTCTCACGCTATATCATGACAGTCAGTTTTCGGCTTTCTCTACTGAGGTGCTCGTCCGGATGAACCAGGGCACAATCACAGTAGTTCTCCTGGTGCTACCTTAGCCGGTAAAGCAGAACGTAAGGCACGAAAACACAGGAGCCGGGCAAACCCAACATTTGACCAAAGACAATGATTTGGAGCTGATGCATATAGGGCCAAACTCGCGATGCCGAACACTCCCTAAGGTATTCGGTCTTTGTGGTATAAACCGGGCCTAAATAATGGCCTTTGTAAGAAGCCCCTTGTGTCCAGGTACGTGCATTGTGCTAGCGTTGCCACATGCCAAGACGTCAGCATCCTTCTCAACGGTGGATATGTATCAACAAGAGACAGTAAAAAAAGGTTTACACAGGGTCTTAATCTAAAAAGAATCCTTGGAGCGGGTCCCTCCTGCACGTCTGCGTCTGTGTCTCCGTTGTGCCATATCCTGGACGGGTGTAGCACGATGATCGTCTGTAAAAGAGAGGAAGTTACGTGAAAAAGTTGTTGTGCAAAAAGATAGTTTTTAAAGAAACCATGTATAGTTCAAGATGATAAGAAATTGCCACTTGTCTACGCGCGTTGAGCCCTTTGTATTGACAAATAGGGGTGTGACCACTCATTCGGTATAAATAGTGGCGCCGGACTTGATTAGTTGTGTCTGAGGTCTTGACAACCTATTTGGATGCTTTCACTCGTCCGGGCGCCTTTAGTGTGCGGCTGCCACGGCAGCCGCACTCTCTTCGGCGCGTAGAGATCGCTTGGTATTTCCGTTCACTGAAATGATGCCACGTGGACCGGGCATCTTGAGTGTGAGGGAGGCGTAGTGTGGTATTGCACTAAAGCGAGCGAAAGCTTCGCGTCCGAGCAGTGCTTGATAGCCACTTTGAAACGGAGCGATGTGGAAGGTTAAATGCTCGTGACGGAAGTTGTCGGGGGAGCCGAATATAACCTGTAGTAGGAGGGAGCCCGTACAACGAGCCCCTGGGCCTGGCGCTACTCCTTTAAAGGTAGTATTGCTATGGCGGATTTTTGTTGGGTCTAACCCCATCCCACGGATTGTATCCTGATATATTATATTTAGGCTGCTGCCGCCGTCCATCAAGACTCATGTGAAGTGATATCCGCCATTTACTGGGTCTAATACCAGGGCAGCCCATCCTGCGTGTCGGATACTTGCTGAGTAATCGCGATGGTCGAAAGTGATCGGTTGAGACGACCAGTGGCAGGACTTCGCGGTTACAGGCACTTGGGTATATTTTCCTGGGAGTGCCATGTTGTTTTTTCCCTTGATCACGTGTAACACGTTTACTGTTTTGACTTCTGGTGGAAATTTCTTCTGTTCCGCCACGTCTTGCTTGGGAGGCTCGTCCTTGTCTTCACTTGGTGTATCCTCCCCTTTATGTACGGCATTGAGCTTGCCGGACTGCTTGAAGACCCAACATTCTCTATGGGTATGATTAGCAGGTTTACCAGGGGTACTATGGATCTGACATACTTGGTACAGAATTTTGTTGAGGCTGGACAGTTCATGCCTGGTGCCTTTAGGGGGTGGCTTTTGACCTGGCCGAGAGCTTTTGAATTCGGCATTTACTGTCGTGCCCTTTGTGCTGTCTTCTTTATTTCGGCGTTTGTTATTGCTGTTGCGCCGTGATTTCTTGTTTCCATCTCTAACTTCAGATGTACTGGGGTTGCTGGTGGTGCATCTGGCTAGCCAGCTGTCCTCACCCGCGCAAAAGCGGGTCATGAGGTTCGTTAATGCGGCCATCGTTCTCGGCTTATTTTGGCCGAGGTGTCTGGCGAGCCATTTGTCACGGACGCTATGCTTGAAAGCTGCCAAGGCTTCGGCATCCAGATAGTCGACAATCTGGTTCTTTTTAGTAAGAAACATGTTCCAAAGCTTTCGGGCTGACTCTCCGGGCTGTTGAGTTATATGACTCAAATCGTCCGCATCCGGAGGTCGGACATAAGTCCCTTGAAAATTTGCCCGAAAGGCGTCTTCGAGCTCTTCCCAACTTCCAATGGAGCTTTCGGGGAGGCCTTTGAGCCAGTGACGAGATGGCCCTTTGAGCTTGAGGGGTAGGTACTTGATGGCGTGGAGATCATCTCCTTGATCCATATGGATATGAAGGATGTAGTCCTCAATCCAGACCCCAGGGACTATTGTTCCGTCGTATGCCTCTATGTTTATAGGCTTGAATCCCTCTAGAAATTCATGGTCCAGTACCTCATCGGTGAAACATAGGGGGTGTGCGGCACCCCTGTAGCTGGGTGTACCGCGTTGTTCGGATGTTTGTTGTGTTGCATTGTATGCTGGGGCGCGCTTGTGTGGTCCATAGATGGATCTGGTTGCGCCGTCCTTTGGGTGCGAGCCCTCGCATGGGTCGCGTATTGTATTGCGAGCGGCGTTGTATGCCGCTCTGTGTTGGTAGAGGGGTCGTCTATCCGACCAGGTGGCTGCTTTGATATTTGGTTGTGGAGGTTCTGAGGCCTCCTCATCGAATTCGGGTAGCAGCTTCCACTTCGGGTAGCTCTTGGAGGGGCGATTGTCGCTGTACCTTGCTGCAGTGCTGAGTATTTTACTCCATCTGAATTGGAGTGTGTCTTGCACGGCCTTGAGCCTTTGCTTCTACTTTTTCAGGCTCCTCACGGTGGCAACAGGCCTTTTACGGGCAGTCTGCTGCTCCGGGTGTCTGTCTGGCGTTATGTCGTCCGGACCATTATCCTTGATAGGATTTGTTTGTTCGGTTTGATTATCCGGAATGCCATTGTTCGGCAGCGGTTCGCCCTGCTCCAGCGCTGGGTCTGTGTGATCGCTGTTTCTGTCGAGGCGGGATTTGGGGCGGCGCTTGCATCGCCGCTTTGACTGCTTTTCGAGGGAACAAGCCTTCGGTGCATCCTTCGGCTCCTCATCGTCATCTTTTGGTGCGTCCACCATGTATACGTCATATGACAAGGTGGCGTTCCAGGGCCCAATAGGCGCTGGTTCCTCATCGTCTCCTTCATCGGCGTCCATACCGTCAATGTCTTCAGAGTCGAAGTCGAGCATGTCGGTTAAATCGTCGATAGTGGCTACAAAGTGGGTGGTGGGTGGGCTTTGAATTTCTTCATCGTCCGCATCCCAATCTCACTGACCGTAGTCTGGCCAGGGCTCTCCTGATAAAGAGAGAGACTTTAGTGATTTTATAATATCGCCAAAGGGCGAGTGCTGAAAGATGTCCGCGGCAGTAAACTCCATGATCGGCGCCCAATCGGATTCGATTCGCGGAGGCGCGAATGGTTCGGAGTCCAGAGAGGAGTCCGACTCCTTGGAATCATGAGTCTCGCGGAGTGCGGGGCTGGTGTTCGGCTCGATCGCCGTTAGCACCGCAGCCCCTGAGGCGGCGTCCAACCACCCATCCTCGATCGGCGCGGTTGGCTCCGAGTTAAG
This sequence comes from Triticum aestivum, assembly GCF_018294505.1. NCBI lineage: Eukaryota > Viridiplantae > Streptophyta > Magnoliopsida > Poales > Poaceae > Triticum > Triticum aestivum. Next base: position 74,970,536 of record NC_057809.1, read on the forward strand.
GGTCGAAGCCGATGTGGGTGCGGCCTTCAGGGCACTATTAGGCGGCAAAGCCAGATCATGCTCGTCGTGGCAGCGCGGCACGCTCGGCAGTGGCTCGAATCCATCGAAGATCAAGTCCCTGCGGATGTCAGCCGTGTAGTTTAAACTTCCGAATCTGACCTGACGGCCAGGGGCATAGCTTTCCATCTGCTCCAGATGGCCAAGTGAATTGGCCCACAGTGCAAAGCCGCCGAAGACAGAGATCAGTCCAGGGAGACAAGTTTCACCCTGGACCGCATCACTACCGATGATCGTGGGAGCTATCAAGCCTGACGGTGACGACATAGAGGAACTCTCAATGAAAGCACCAATGTCGGTGTCAAAACCGGCGGATCTTGGGTAGGGGATCCCGAACTGTGCGTCTAGGCCAGATGGTAACAGGAGGCGAGGGACACGAAGTTTTACCCAGGTTCGGCCCTCTGGATGGAGGTAAAACCCTACGTCCTGCTTGATTAATATTGATGATATGGGTAGTACAAGAGTAGATCTACAACGAGATCGAGGAGGCTAAACCCTAGAAGCTAGCCTATGGTATGATTGTTGATGTGTATGTTGTCCTACGGACTAAAACCCTCCGGTTTATATAGACACTGGAGAGGGTTAGGGTTACGCAAAGTCGGTTACAATTGTAGGAGATCTTCATATCTGTATCGCCAAGTTTTCCTTCCACGCCAAGGAAAGTCCCTTCCGGACACGGGACGGAGTCTTCAATCTTGTATCTTCATAGTCCAGGAGTCCAGCTAAAGGTATAGTCCGGCTATCTGAACACCCCCTAATCCAGGACTCCCTCGGCGATCTGATGGATGAAGAGTTCGATAGCAAGTCCGACGCCTAGAGGAGTCCCAGTCAGTCCCGTGCGATCCTGGAGTTGGTCACTTGTATTATATACGCTTCCGCCACCCTAATAAAATCATCGAGCCTCACTCCGACGCTTAATGAGCTGTAAGATTTTGGAGTCATGTCACCCACTTCACTGTGAGATATCCACCACCACTTTTATTGCGAGTCTGTAGTTATGCAACCATACCCTTTGTGTCATATCCGCCTTTATGTATATTATCAGCGTGCTTGTAATAAATTGTTGAGCAACCTCAGCTCAACCTTGTATAATATTTAGTACTTCTAGATTTCTGTATCAAGGATTTGTCTACCAATGAGAAGGATTCTTCTATACTGGTCCGATAAAATGGTTGGTTTTTCAATAAATGTTTTATTGGAAAACCGGTCCTGACAACCTTGGTACCAGAGCCAGGCTGACTGTAGGAAGCCACTAGGTGCGATCGCTAATCGGTTATTAGCGTAATAAGTGCTATTTTTAACACTTTACAATTGTAGCAATTTTCTGTTAGTCATCATAAATTTATGAATTGACTATCTGGAATTTTTGTCTACTTTTGCAGATGGCTGGCAGCGACTGTGAGTCACAGGTGTTCGCCAATGTACCTGAGGGGTTTATCAAACTTCCCGTCTCCATCACCAAGATCGCGATCGGGCCATCGACTCGTCCGGAGTTCACACTCTACCAGCACAAGATCAGTGACAGCGTGGCTATGTACCAGGCCGCGGTGCAATTCAAGGGAGGACGTTCTGAGACACGCCGCTTCTGATTTGTGGGAAGGGCCATGCCTACGGAGAGGCATGCCATGCAGATGGCTTCCTGTGAGGCGATAGCTCGTCTCCGGGATGCTCTTCCTTCGATGAAGACTCGTCACTACCGCTACCTCCCATGCCACGTGCCATACACTTGTCACTATGTGTTCGCTTGCGCTAGGGGAGAGAGAGATGAGGCTATTGAAATGTTGGTTGAGTATCTCAAGGCTCTTGAGGCAGCTTTTGATAACCTCGTGGACGACCTTGTGGCTTCTTGTATGGACTTCGTTCAGGGCTGTTTCACCAATAGGAGGGAGCTCCTCCATACAGCACCACCACTGACTTACGTCTCGTCCTCAGCCTCCTATGCACCTGCCATCTTAGCCACCGCTCGCTACCTGCCAACTACTGAGGAGTTTGACCAACTCATTGCCTCTACCCCAGTCCGTGCTGCACCACCAGCCGCGCTCGCACTAGCTCCTCAAACCAGTACTTCGCGCCTGGAGCCTATTAGTGAGGAGGAGGTTGAGTCTCTAGCATCACTGGGTCTTACCCTTGGTAGGCAGAAGGAAGTTTATACCATCTCTGACTGAGTGCGCCAAGAAGCCGTGCGATGTACCAGCTTGTATGATATGTTTATATGTATATAGGTTTGGTGAAAAGTAGTTTGTGTGCTCATCATGTAGGAACTCGGAGAAGTGCACTAGCCTAAATAACATGTCAGGAAGGTGTACTCACATCCTGAGTGATGTATTGTATAATTATGGCTTGCGTGTAAGATATGTACTGAGCAGTCCTTCTCCATGCTAAATAAAGTATTTTTCTTGAATTTTTTTTGAGTTCTTAAAATTCTGCCTTTGCAAAAATTATTTATTTTTGCCACTCAGATTTCTCATGAATTCTGCAAAAATACCCCAAAGTGGAAAATGCCTTGTCCCTGGACTCGTTCCATGCCAAGTCCTCCGGAGGAAAATTATGGTACCCAGACAAGTAACAATTTCACACAGGGGCAGTCAAGTCAGCAAGGCAGTGAAGCAGCATTTTCTCAAATATGCCGCCTTTATGAGCAAAGCCAGCAGCAGCATCAAGAAATGATGAACCATGTTATCAATATGGGAAATCACCATGAACCATATCAACAACATTCCAAATTGTCCAAACTACAAACGACACGTCCCCAACGTTCTCTCACACTAATAGACCTCTTGAGGCCGATGATTGGCTTCGAGAAATTGAAAGGAAGTTAATTATCGCATAGTGTTTGGACCGTGAGAAGGTACTTTATGCACCTCACTACCTCATGGGAGCAGCTGCATCATGGTGGGAAAATTTCCTACACATGCACCGCAACAAAAATAATATCACCTGGGAAGAATTTAAAGAAGGTTTTCGTGGGGCGCACATTCCCAGAAGTATTATGAAGATCAAGAAAAGGGAGTTTGATGACCTCAAGAAGAGAAGCATGAAAGTTGCTGAGTACAATAGTCAGTTTACTCAATTATCTCGTTATGCCAACGAAGAGCATATGACTGAAAATAAAAAGATGGAAAAATTTCTGGACGGTCTGGCACCAGCACTTAAATGCCAGCTGGTCGTACACACCTATCCGGATTTCAAAACACTTGTGGACAAAGCTATTACATTGGAAAATGAGCGCCGCAGCTTGGAGGATTTTAGCAAGCGAAAAAGGGACAAGACTACTCATGCTCGCAACAACCGGAACAGGACTGACCTTTAGAAAATTGGAGCGAACAAATCCACAACCACTGTTCCATGCCCAAACAAAAAATTTCATGCAAGAGACAAGGATTTTACATATCGCCCAGGTGTTACTTGCTACGCTTGTGGAGAGGAAGGACACTATGCTAAACAGTGCCCAAAGCCAAGAAACACGACCCCCAAGCCGAACAACAGTGGGAATAATTCAACACCCAAGCATAACAACTTCAACCCCAATAACAATCACAAGAAGGGTCACTTGAACCATGTGACCAAGGAGGAAGCACAGGATGCCCTGGATATTGTACTCGGTACGTTCCCTGTCAACACAATACCAGCCACGGTTTTGTTTGATTCTGGAGCTTCTCACTCGTTCATTTCAAAGAAATTTGCTTTGCAACATGATTTTTCGATGCTTCCCTTGGGAAAATCCATGACCATCAAGTCCCCCAGGATTAAGCAAATCACTCAGAGTTACTGCCAAGGTGTGGTTATGGAGATCGAGGGACTAAAATTTCAGGAATACCTCATTGTATTGGAAAATAAGGGACTGGATGTTATCCTAGGAATGGACTGGTTAACCACCAACAAGGGATTTATCGACTGCTTCAATCGGACTGTAATTCTTACTCATCATCACGGGAAGACGATAAAAGTTGCAGCTCAAGAAAGACCAATATCACGGCAATCGAAGTTGAACAAGGTGGACATTTCAGAGTTAAGAAAAGTTCCAGTGGTATGTGAGTTCCCTGACATATTTCCCGAAGAACTACCAGGCATGCCACCAGACCGGAAAGTAGAGTTCATCACTGAACTAGCACCTGCAACCACCCCCATTTACAAGAAACCTTATAAAATGGCACCCTCCGAGTTGGTAGAATTAAAGAAGCAAATAAAAGAATTACTGGACAAAGGATTTATACGGGCCAGCTCGTCACCTTGGGGTTCACCAATATTATTTGCCAAGAAAAAGGATGGGATACTGAGATTATGTATAGACTATCGAGCACTCAACATGGTCACCATCAAGAACAAATATCCGATGCCACGGATAAATGATTTATTTGACCAGCTCGCACAAGCCAAAGTTTTCTCAAAAATTGATTTAAGGTCGGGGTATCATCAATTAAAAGTATGGGTAGAAGATATCCCTAAGACAGCATTCACCTCTAGATACGGATTATATGAATTTACAGTAATGTCGTTTGGACTGACAAACGCCCCCGCATATTTTGTCCACCTCATGAACAAAGTGTTTATGAAATTTATGGACAAATATTTTGTGGTGTTCATTGATGATATTCTGGTATACTCTAAGACGCCGGAAGAACATGCTGAGCATCTCAGAATTGTACTGGGAGAATTAAGGAAACATCAATTATACGCCAAATTCAGCAAATGTGAATTTTGGTTAAGACATGATGGTTTTCTGGGCCACGTATTGACCCAAGAAGGTGTTGCCGTGGACCCTAAAAAAGTCAAGGCCGTACATGGCTAGAAACCACCAGCCAACGTAACAGATGTACGAAGTTTCCTAGGGATGGCTGGATATTACTGAAGATTTATTGAGGGGTTCTCCACCATAGCAAAACCAATGACATAGTTACTCAAGAAGGATTAGAAATTTGTATGGATTGAAGCTTGCGAGAAAAGTTTCCAAGAACTCAAAATGAAGTTAACAATAGTACCAGTATTGGTTGTACTAGACATACACAAAAGTTTTGAAGTATATTGTGACGCATCCCGAAAAGGCCTCGGATGCGTGCTAATGCAAGAAGGCAAGGTGGTCGCATACGCTTCCGGGCAACTACGAAAGAATGAAGAAAATTATCCTACCCATGACTTGGAATTGGCAGCAGTCATTCATGCACTCAAAGAGTGGAGGCACTTTTTGCTTGGAAATCGTTGTGAAATATATACGGACCATAAAAGCCTCAAATATATTTTCACACAACCGGAACTCAATTTACGACAATGACGCTGGTTGGAATTAGTGAAAGATTATGATGTTGGCATTCACTACCATCCAGGAAAGGCGAATGTAGTGGCAGATGCTCTTAGTCGAAACCCCAGCTCAGGCAACGACAGTCTACAGAACTTGAGACCCGAATTTCAGCAGGAGTTCACCAAACTCAACTTGGTGATGGTCACTGAAGGCACTGTGTTAAATTTGGAATTACAGCCCACCCTAATGGAACAGATCAAGAAGGCTCAACATGGACACCCCAGCATTGAAGGCATAAAAAGAAAAGTGAGTTTGGGCAAGGCCTCGGAATTCGTCGTAGATGATAAGGGAATATTATGGTACTGAGACAGACTTTGTGTACCAAATATAGAAGACTTTGCATACCAAATATAGCAGGCCACACCACTCCATATTCAATCCACCCTGGAGGAACCAAAATGTACAAGGACATTCAAGAAAAAATTTGGTGGCACGGTATGAAGAGGGATATAGCCACTTTCATTGCATGTTGTGATTCATGTCAGCGCATTAAAGCCGAGCACCAAAAACCAGCCGGATTATTACAACCAAATAGGATACCTGAGTGGAAATGGGACGAAATTGGAATGGATTTTATTGTCGGACTACCTCGGTCACAACACGGAAATGATGCCATATGGGTCATCACAGATACATTAACCAAGATGGCACATTTCATTCTAGTAAAGACAACCCACACCACTCAGAAGCTTGCCAAACTTTATCTCTCCCGTATAGTTTGTCTGCATGGACTTCCAAAGACTATAATATCCGACAGGGGCACTCAATTCATCTCTAAATTTTGGGATCATTTACAACAAGCTCTGGGAACTCAACTAGTATTCAGTTCAGCATACCACCCCCAGACCGGAGGACAAACTGAACGTGTAAACCAAATTCTAGAGGACATTCTAACAGCATGTGTTCTCACCATGGAACCAGTTGGGAAGAAAGCTTGCCGTATGGCGAGTTTGCATACAACAACAGTTTCCAAGCCAGTCTACAAATGGAACCTTCTGAAGCCTTGTACGGGCGAAGATGCCGTACCCCATTAAATTGGTCAGAAATAGGAGACAGTCGTATCTTCGGCCAAGACATGCTCAAGGACGCTGAGGAGAAAGTTAGACTAATCAGGGATCGACTGAAGACAGCCTAGAGCCGACAAAAGAGTTATTACGACCAAAAACATCGGGAAGTCAGCTTTGAACCCAGTGAATATGTGTATCTACAGTATATCCTATGAGGGTCCTGCAACGATTCAAAGTTAAAGGAAAGCTAGCACCACGGTTTATTGGACCCTTATGTGTGGTTGCACGAAGAGGCACAGTGGCCTACCGGCTAGACCTACCCAAAGAACTGTCAGACGTCCACAACGTGTTCCACATCTCACAGTTGAGGAAATGTGTAAGCAACCCAGAGAAGCATGTATCTCATGAGAGCATTGACGTGCAACCATACCTCACCTACAGGGAATGTCCAATAAAAATATTGGAGGAGTCTGAAAGAAGGACCCGTCAGAAAACAATTGAGTTTTTCAAGGTTTAGTGGAGCAATCACACCGTGGATGAGGCAACATGGGAAAGAGAGGATTTTCTTCAGACAGAGCACCCACACCTATTTGAGGATCGGCTAAAATCTCGGGGACGAGATTTTTCCTAAGGGGGTAGGTGTTGTAACACTCCAAAAATTTTGATTTGGTTTTTATCAATTTCCTTTTTCTTTTGAGGGAAAGGAGGTTATTAAATTTTTCTAGAAGACTCTCCTTCTCAAATCCTTTTATGACAATTATGTCATGGGTTCTTTCCAACCTTGATTTTGGTCTTGAGGGTTTTTCATATTGGGTTGGCTCAACACAAAATAGTTTTGGAAGGGTCTTTGCAATTCTTTCTATTAAAAAGGATTCCTATGAATTATGGACTTATTCTTTCCCATTCAAAGATTTCTCTTTTTCCATGGCCTATGTAGAAAATCTTCTTCCAAAACCCACCTCCCTACTTTGAGTCAAGCCAAGCATCAAAGTCCAGCAAGTTTCAACTTCCCCTAGATTTTATTTCTATTTGTTTTAACCTCAAAACCTTTTCTGTCATTTAAATTGGACCTTAGAGATTTACAAAGGAACTGCCAGATTGCCTTTGAGTTTTGACTCCAAATAAGTTCCTCTGGCTAGTCCTTAGTACCCTCAACCAAGATCCATCAAGATCCATTGGTCCACAGTTCAAAATTTTCAAATTTTGCTTGCTGCAAGTTTGGACCAGATTTGCCATTTTTGGTGGAATTTATTCTTTTTCTTTTCCTAAAAATCCGAGATAATTCAGGCAGTCTCCAGACGCATCCAGAGATCACCTCACCAATTTCCAACTCTTGAAAATGTTTCCACGTGCCCAAATCATTTCGTCGAACAGCTGGCGTACACTGTTCCTGTCAAATTTCAGAGTTCAGTGTTTCAGTTTCAGTGGCAGTGTCATTTTCGTCAAAGCTTCACGTCGATCTCACAAGTGCTCACCCTGGCCTCTTGCTCCCTATTTCTCCTTGTTATCCAATGCGCCGCACGGTGGTTTGGACGGGCGCAAGCGTCGGTGGCGACGTCTCTCGCCAACTCCGGCGTCTTCCGCGGTGGCAAAGCCGTCCGTGGCGACCAGCAGAGGCCAGCGCTGCAGTACGGTGCCGCTCCGCACCGCCCACACCACCCTGAGCCGCCGTGTGGCCGTCCTCTTCTCTGGACGCGCACTACAGAGCCATCGCCATGGCCTGAGAGGCACAGAGCGCGCTCTCTGCCACCCGACGAGCCCGTGAGCACCCGTTTCGTCGAAACCACAAAGCAGGACAAATCCGACCAGGTTTAGCCATTGAATGGTACCAGTGGACCAATGCGAAGCTGCCTGGCCACCTTAATCTCCCGTCCAACCTCTACCTCGCCGTAATCGCTCGTCGGAGTAACCCCGTTCTTGGCAACCACCTCGGGTCGGCTATATATAGAGGCCCCGAGCTCGTTGTCGACCCAGCACCTCCCCTCCTCACCTCGGAACCATGCCACACTCATCAGAGGGCCTCGGGGGAGCCTTCTTCCCCGACTCCGGCCGCCCCGATCCGCTTTGGGCTCCGGCAAGTGTAGCTACCCGACCCGAATGGATCAAGTCTCTGTGCTTAAGTGTCATCCCTGGATCAGTATGCTGACACACACAGTACTCGAGGATTTATAACAGAGGCAAATCACATGTATAAACTAACGTAAATACTCTTACCTCAATCCAAAATAGCGGAAGTAACAAGGTTGTGGATTCCCATCAACACCAACGGCAAAGTTGAGTGTAGAAATTGTAACCCTAACGTATCACTTACTCGTCGTAAGATTCCTGCAACATGAGACGTTGCAGCCACAAAGGTCAGTACATTGAATGTACTGGCAAATTCACACCATAGAGAATGATGAACAATGGCTATCACTACATGCATATATGGCTGGTGGAAAAGCTCTATGGTTATATGTTTTTTGCGAAAAGCCAATTTTTCCCTACTGCAAAGGAATACATTTAATTTAACTATCATGGTGGTTGCTAAACATTGAGAATGGTTGACAGCATTCTCAATCCCAATGAAATAACATCATTAAACCCAACAAACTTAATTTAAAGTAACATGATGAGATTCACAGGATAATCCAAGTACTAGATACTGAAGATGTCCATAACCGGGGACACGGCTAATCATGATTAGTTTATACACTCTGCAGAGGTTTGCGCACTTTTCCCCACAAGACTCGATCGCCTCCGTTTGGTTTCTCACACTACATGGTGTTTGAGAAAACGGATGACCGAGACATAGTCTTTAAGAAGCGGTAGCACCTTACGATCGGGTAGACCGTTACACCTACTTTCCCCTACATCTGCTAGTCTACCACTGTAAGAGTTTGCACAACTTAATCAACTATGCTAGAGCCCATAATAGCTTGTGGCTACACACGGAAGTTTCTAGTATAAATAATCTCATGATCCCTTTGAGCCTGGGTGGCGGTCCATAAAAAAACAGGCAATCCTGGAATACCCAGGTGCCTAGACAGGCAATCGCTGGAATACCCAGGTGCCTCAATCCACCCAGATGTGTGTTAAAGTTGCCACCTTAAGTAAACCATTAATTAACAATCTCACATCTGTCATGAAATACTCTCAAACCCAATCCACATCTACGAGCATAGCATGGCAATATAAGCATAACGTAATAGTAACTCCCAGGTTTGAATGCAGGGCAATAGGTTCCTACCTCATCAACTACTTCCCAATACCCACATGTTATCAATCCTACTCATGCAATGTTTGAGGGTGAAACTAATGCATAAAAACTGGGTATGAAAGGGATATGATCAAAGTGTGAACTTGCCTGCAATGTTGATGAAGATGATTCACACTCAAAACTCTTGATAGATCTACTCGTCTCACTCCTGTCAATCTATCGTAAGCAAGCAATAGTAACCACACGTAAGCAATCACTCAAAAGATCAGAAAGATCGAAGAAGACAATTCGGAAAACATCAAAACCAAGCAAATAACTCTTGCAACATAAAACAATTTCTAACAGTACCAAAATTATATGGATTTGGCCTTATCAGAAAGTTTAGGTCAAGAGCTTCGATTTGCAAAAAGAATCAACTCAAACGGAGCTATGAAACTCAAGTTATGAACAAACGAAGTTTGAATACAAATCTGATCTAATTCAAAATTTAAAACTTTCAAAAACATGTTTAAGTTGTTTATCCAGATAGGAGATCGTAACGAAGACGTGATCGTTGGTTTCATTGGATTTGGACTAACGAGTGAAAAGTAGTGATTGATTGAAGAAGAGGGACTAATCTGTAAGAAATTGATCACGAATAGGTCCCTGGACGAAATTAAAATAAAAAGAAAAAGAGAAACGCTACCGAACGAACGTTCGCTACAGAACGCTTAAAGGAGAAAACCGTTCGCTACAGATCTAAATGGGTGAACGCTCGCTATTTAACAAAACCAAAAGAATTAAACCGCAATAAAAGAAAAACCGAACAATAAAAAAACCGGCGGGTTTTTTCTCGGTTTATATCGGTCGGGTGAGATGAACCGGTGGCAGCGACGGTTTTTCTCTGGCGAGGCGGGGCAGTGGTGACAGCGAGCTCCGGCATGGCGCGGCTTCGCGTCGAGGGGCGAGGGCAGCGCGGGGCGAGGGCGGCACGGGGAGCGGCGTGGTGGCGCAGGCGAGCTTGGAGGGGAGGCGAGGAGCGACGGGAAGTACGGCAGCGGCGCGGCGGTGATCTGCAGCTTCGGTGGCGGCGAGATGCGGGGCGACGCGGTTTGAGGGAGAAAAGGGCGGCGGCGGGGTCCAGGGGTACTTATAGGGGGAGGGAAGGCGTGGAGGAGGGGCAAACGGAGGAGGCCGGGGCGAAGACGGCGGCGCCGGCGGTGTCGGGAGGGAGCTGGACTCCCCGCTGGAGGTCGGGGACGAACGCGGGCACGCTGGGCCGCGGCCTGGCTCGGGCGCTGGGCCGGCCCAGTCAGTGAGGAGATTTAAAAAAACATTTTCCAGACAATAAAATAATAAAAACAAATTAAAAGAAAAAATATATAGGCATATAATATATCAAAATTTTTAGAAAATTATTTTTTACAGCATGAACATTTTTATAATGCCAAATAAAATCCACACTAATTCAGATAATTCAAAGAGTGCTACTGGTCTAATAAAATCCAATAAAAATCATTTTAAAAATACCAAAATTAATTCAAATTTATTTCTCTCAAATTTTCTGATGTAGAGAATCATGTTACCGTATTTTCTGTATATTTTATTTTTGGAGAAAAATAATTTGAATAAAACCCAAATAACTCCAAATTAAAAAATAATAATTCTAAAATGACTTTGAATTTGATCCTTTGAAACTCTCAGCTCATATTTCATATAATTTGAAGAAGTCATTTTATCTCCTCTCGTGACAATCATTGAGTTCCATAAAGTTTCCGAATTGGAAATATTTTCCAAATGAAATTCAAATATTTTCAACACCCCTTGTCATTTAAATAATGCAAGAAGTCATGTCATCTTCTCTCCAGGGTTTCGTGATGAGAAAGTATTTGAATTCACGAAGAGCATAAATGCAAAAATGAAAGTTTGGGGAAGTCCTTTTATTCCCTCTCATTTATCTTTCAAAAATTTCAAATTTCACTCACTTTCAATCAATCAATCAAACAGTCAATCAAATCTATGTATTTATAACATTCCAAAATTTAGAATTTTGGGATGTTACAGCAAGATTCTCTCTGGTGAGAGCACCCCCGCCTCCTAGACCGTGCCAGTAGCCTCCTAGTGCACCCACTCTTCTAACCCGAGCCCCAATTTGACCTTTGCAGCCCTCCTCGACGAGATCCATCACCGCCTGAACCGCCGTCCACCGGAGTGGAAGCCGCCGTCGACGTGGCGCTCGCCGACGACCAAGTCCACCACCCACCGACGCGGAATTGTCCCGTGAGTGCAACCATACCCTTGCCCTCCTCTGGATCGCCGTCGATCGTCGCCGGCGATCGCCGTTTGCTTCGGTCGACGGTGAGTTTTCAGACCTGTCGGGTGGGACCCCCTCGTCAGCCTCTCCCCTTCTATTCAAACTGTTTTCTGTTGGCGCCTTCGGTCCGTATGCGTTTTCTACTCTGGAAGGCGTATTCCAACCGAAGCGTTTTCTGTTTTTCTAAACTAGCCCCTGGAAAGATTCTGTTTCATCACAGATTAGTCCCTAGACTAAAAGCGTAATCACTTTTAAACAAAACATGATTTTGAGTTGATTCTTTTTCTGTCATCTTTATTTTTCTGTCTAGTTTTTTATTATATTTATTTGAAAAATATGTGGAGCAATTTTTACACACGCACGGTATTCACGTTAGTATCCGATTTTTTTATACCGTAGATACCGAAGGAGGTGACGGAACCGCAAAATTCGCCGAGCTAGACTCCGACTACTCCGAACCAGGCAAGCATGTTTGAACCTTTGATATGATGAGTGTTTTTCATGTTTGCTTGAGTAGTTTTCTCATGGCAAGTCTATATAAGCATTAGTGAATGTTATATTGCATGCAAGGCAAGCTACCGGTGAGCTTCGAAGTTTGATGTGTTCATATGATGGTGAGATAACCTGATCATGTGGTGGCATGATAGGTTGTAAGATGGTATTGTTGAAGCATGCCAGTCTTATGTCAATCGTGTAACTCCAATGTTAACGTGGAACAAGTCTTGTTCCCGTTCGTCCCCTTCCGTGGTACCACATGTTTTCTGCAAAGAATGTGGTTTAGTAAGTTGCAAACCTCTCTCCTTGTACACACCAAATAGAGGGGCCATGATGAGGGTTCCATGGCCGTGGATTAAAGCACGTCAACCGGTCAGGGGGCATGGGTGTTTCCGGTTGGGACCGATAGGGGGGCACCCCTTAGAGCGCGCGACAGAAATTTGATCCCATGCTATTCGAGGTTGTGGCCTCCCCATCTTAAAGTTTTTCTTGAACATTGCCTAGGGTGATTCCTGGCAGCGGAATGTGGAATGGGTGTGTACTGGTTAGATGTGTTTCTTCTAAAATACCATAAACGAAACTAGTCCTTTGTGACTACTGAAATCCGTTGGCTGTGGATTAACAGTGCAAACTCTGCAGAGGTATAACCATTCGAGTAACCGTGTCCATGGTCAAGGACTTTGATCAACATACCAGTGTCAGTCTCCGTATCAGTCTCAGTATCAGTCTCAGTGACAGTATCCGGAGAATGCGCACGAACCGAGAATGGTAAACCCGGGTGAATGTTATTCCAGTGGATGGACTAACCGGTTTATTATTATGTACTAAGTATTTCCTTGGGATGATTCAAATTCATGAGCTACTTAAATTCTAATGACGAAATATAAGCCCTTTATGTGATGTCGCTCAGACGTCCGACTGTGGCATTCTTGTTATTTACTTTTGATATGAGCCTTTGTGACGCCCGGGTAATCAAGCTACAGTAACCCTCTGGTAATGATGCCACGTCACCTCGATTATTGTTGATAATCTCGCGTTAGTTCAGAACCGATTCAAATTCAAATCTGAATTAAAGTTAAAACAATAAAAGTTTTCAAAACTCAAAACAAAATTGTTCCTAACGTGTCAAAAAAAACCCGTAACAAATGTTGGTGAAGAAATCATATTCTAATAAAAAACTTAAATGCATTTAATAAACTAGAACAGCAATAAAACAATTATCTAAAATGCTTTTAAAATAATAAGCACATGCAATACACTTTATTTAAAGTGCCAGAATATCTGGGGCTGTGACCTATTTAATAACACCAAATTAGTTGTCGCTCCTAAATATTTTTAAAACTAAAATAAAAGAAAACTGAAAAGAAATAGAAAGACAAAAAAATAGAAGGAACAACCCCCCATCTGGGCCTCGGCCCAACAAGCCGACGGGTCGCCAGGCCGGCCTACCCCCGTCCCCCTTATCCCCCCACCCGACCGAACCCTAATCCACCACCACACACCCCCACTCGCCCCACCCCC
>NC_057809.1:74984898-75009401 GCF_018294505.1 Triticum aestivum
CACTCTCTCTCGCCCCCTCCCGCTCGATCTGGAGCCGCCGCCGCCTGTCTCCGGCTCGCCTCCCTCCTCGCTCCTCTTCCCCGACCTGATCTGGATCGGGAAGGGGCAATGAGGCCGACGCCCCTTTCGTCAACGCCGTCGCTGTACGACACAACCGCCGCTCGTGGACAACGTCGCCACCTCGTCCCGCCACTACCTCGTCGGACCGCCTCCCCGTCTCCGTCGGTCGTCCCCGTCCTCCTCCCCACGGGTCGCCCCCGAGCCTCGACGCCCATGTGCCCCTGCAAACGCCGGTGAAGCCCTCGGCCTCGGCCTCCCCTATTCCCTTCCTTTCGTCCGCGGTCACCGCGCTTGTCCAACCGCGCCCGCCCGCGCGATGCGCGTGTGCCCCGTGCACCCCGTTGTGCGCCTTGCAGCACTCGCCCACGCCCCACAGCCACCGTGCTCGTGCCCCGTTTAACCCTGCTCGCCCCTAGAGCGCACCCACGCACTCCCGTGCCTCCGCGCCGGATCTGGTCCTTGCCTTCGACCACGCCCTTGGCCGGCCAACGCCTCCTTGCCTGTTCCACCTCCACCGACCGCCTCTGCTCCCCCCCAGCTCTCCCCGGCTACAGCTCGCCGGAGCACTACGGTGGCGCGCCGGCGCCATCTCCCACCAGGCGCACCCAGCGCCCAAGTCGGGTGCACCCCCGCGGGCCAGCGCCCATTCGGGTGTGCCTGACGCCCGACCCGCTATGGTCCCTAGGGCCTATGACATGTGGGGCCGCTCTCTTTGAAACGTTAAAAAATGATGAAAATAAAAATAATAACAGTTAATTAATTAATTAGGATAATTAATTAATTTAATTTAATTAACTCTGTTTAGTTAACTATCTAAATCTAATTAACCTGCTAATTAAAATGCTAGTTGATAATTAGTGAACAACCTATGACAGCTGGGACCCACAAGTCAGGTTGACCAGTCAACTCTGTTGACTGCTGATGTCAGCATGACATCATGCTGATGTCATTAAATCATTTTCGAATTAATTAAATAATTAATTAAATTTCAGAAATTAATAAAATCTTTAGAAAATCATATCTTTATTCCGTAACCCGGATTAAAATATTTTCAACATGAAAGTTGCTCAGAACGACGAGACGAATCCGGATACGCAGCCCGTTCGTCCGCCACGCGTCCCTAGCATAGTGAACCTACAACATTTCGCCTTCGGTTCATCTGTCCGGAAACACGGAACACCGGGGATACTTTCCCGGATGTTTCCCCCCTTCACCGGTATCACCTCATACCGCGTTAGAACACGTCTCGCTCTGCTTGTTGTACTGTTATGCACTTGCTTGCTATGTATTTACTGTTCCCCCCCCCCCTCTTCTCTTCGGTAGACCCCGTGACGATGCTGATGCCCTAGTTCGACTACGGAGTTGACGACCCCTCTCTCTTGCCAGAGCAACCAGGCAAGCCCCCCTTGATCACCAGATATCGCCTATTCTTCTCTATACTGCTTGCATTAGAGTAGTGTAGCATGTTACTGTTCGGTTATTCCTATTCTGTTGCATAGCCTGTCATTGTTGCTACAGTCATTGATACCCTACCCGCAATCCTAAATACTTAGTATAGGATGCTAGTTTATCATCATTGGCCCTACATCCTTGTCAATCTGCCTTGCTATACTATTGGGCTGTGATCACTCGGGAGGTGATCACGGGTATATACTATACATACATACATACTATACAGATGGTGACTAAAGTCGGGTCAGCTCGATGAGTACCCGCAAGTGATTCTGATGAGGGGGCTGAAAGCACAGGTGGCTCCATCCTGGTAGAGGTGGGCCTGGGTTCCCGACGGCCCCCGACTGTTACTTTGTGGCGGAGCGACAGGGCAGGTTGAGACCACCTAGGTGACAGGTGGGCCTGGCCCTGGTCAGTGTTCGCGGATACTTAACACGCTTAACGAGATCTTGGTATTTGATCTGAGTCTGGCCATTTGGTCTATACGCACTAACCATCTACGCGGGAGTAGTAATGGGTATCCCGGCGTCATGGTATCAGCCGAAGCCTTCTTGACGTCGGCGCGCGCCGGGTTGGACTGCGTTAACGCAACTTCCTTTGTAATGGAGGTTGCTAGGTCTGCTCACCGGCCGCGTACGCAATGTGCAGGTGTGCTAAGGGCGATGGGCCTAGACCCCTATGCGCTTAGGTTTAGACCGGCGTGCTAACCTCTCTGTTGTGCCTAGGTGGGGCTGCGACGTGTTGATCTTTCGCGGCCGGGCATGACCCAGGAAAGTGTGTCCGGCCAAATGGGATCAAGCGTGTTGGGTAAGTTGGTGCACCCATGTAGGGAAGTTAATCTATTCGAATAGCCGTGATCTTCGGTAATAGGACGACTTAGAGTTGTACCTTGACCTTATGACAACTAGAACCAGATACTTAATAAAACACACCCTTCCAAGTTCCACAGACAACCCGGTGATCGCTTTTCCACAGGGCGACGAGGGGAGGATCGCCGGGTAGGATTATGCTACTGGAGATGCTACTTGGAGATGCTACTTGGAGATGCTACTTGGGGGACTTCAATCTACTCTCTTCTACATGCTGCAAGGCGGAGGCTGCCAGAACCGTAGTCTTCGACAGGATTAGCTATCCCCCTCTTATTCTGGGATTCTGCAGTTCAGTCCACCGATATGGCCCTTTACACATATACCCATGCATATGTAGTGTAGCTCCTTGCTTGCGAGTACTTTGGATGTGTACTCACGGTTGCTTTTCTCCCTCTTTTCCCCTTTCCCTTCTACCTGGTTGTCGCAACCAGATGCTGGAGCCCTGGAGCCAGACGCCACCGTCGACGATGATTCCTACTACACTGAAGGTGCCTACTACTACGTGCAGGCCGCTGACGACGACCAAGAGTAGTTAGGAGGATCCCAGGTAGGAGGCCTGCGCCTCTTTCGATCTGTATCCCAGTTTGTGCTAGCCATCTTATGGCAACTTGTTTAACTTATGTCTGTACTCAGATATTGTTGCGTCCGCTGACTCGTCTATGATCGAGCACTTGTATTCGAGCCCTCGAGGCCCCTGGCTTGTATTATGATGCTTGTATGACTTATTTATGTTTTAGAGTTGTGTTGTCATATCTTCCCGTGAGTCCCTGATCTTGATCGTACACATTTGCGTGCATGATTAGTGTACGATTGAATCGGGGGCGTCACAAGTTGGTATCAGAACCGACTGCCTGTAGGAATTCCCCTTCCACACTCTTTGGCCGAAGTCGAGTCTAGACATTGAAAACTGTTTTACTAACATGACTGTGCGGCCCATGGGCCCACGTCGCCATTTGGGTGGCATTAGGATCTTTTACTCCTCGTCTATACTCTGGGACTCTGATCTCTCTTCTATTCGGGTTTAATGAGTTTAACTAAATCTAACATTAGGATCTTGTGATCACTTTCACCCGGAGAGCCCCTTATTACCGATGATCGTCGGCTGCACCAGAAGATTTTGGAGATACTCTCTGATGTTCTCTCGAGACTCTGCGTCCGTCGCTTTTGCAATCCCCTACCACCGATACATCCCTATGGATAAATGCTTACACATGTCCTTCTTACTTTCAGTCCCAGCTGCTCTTGTTATTACAAGATGCATCGAATTATTCTTTGACTTTTAAGCATCTCTTGAGCCTTATGCCTTACAAATCCTTGCCGCATGAATACCCCTACAGATAATTCCTCGCACTTATCGAGTATCCGCTCATTCCCAATTGTTCATGTGTTTCATAAAATTCTTCGAAATACTACTCGATCTTACGAAAATCCTCAACATGCTATTGCTCTTGAAATTCTTGCTTGCTTGCATTATGGTTAATCCCATAAGTCTAGTAATCTTATTGGCATCCTTTGTCACTATTATTTTGAGTACATTAATTCGATATGTTGCGAATGCTCGCAATCATCAAGCAATAGAATTCTTCCCTTCAGCCCAGACGTCACTCCGGACATGAGCTGGTTCTGGACCAAACTAATTGTCGTCAATTGTGCCTCTGGTCTATCCAACTTATCCATCCTTGATCAGAGTGTCTGCTTCTGATCCCTTGTTTTGGAAACCATAATTCCTTTGTTATCTAAGCATCGAATTATTCAGATGTTCTATAATCTGATGCCTGTGCATTCTTTCTCCCTCTGATTGAGTATCGATACTCATATCAGCTCCGTTGTGGATCGCCCGATCCATTGTTGGATTTCATCCGACATTGTCCTTCATAATTAATCATCTTGTGAGTTCTTTCTCCGATACATAATGCCTTTGGTAAATTGTATCCTCTCCTTTTGCCAACCATGCTCTGCTTTCGAGCTGGTGATAATTACTCTTGAAGCTTGTGGTATATGTTCCTAAGATGCCCTGATGGGTTGAACCTATGCCTTCCTTACTATGTGTGAACTCGGAAGTTTTCACGGGTCATACTCATCTGGTATTTCACTAGGTAAAACTTTCAACACTAATGCCATTATCGAAACGAGAAGTGAATGTAAGATTATGCTTTGGAGAAGTGGGAGTCGACCTTGAACTTTGTGTTCATGCCCATGGACCCGAGGTGGAACTTATCATGGAAGCTTCTCGTAGTAATAATAATCCCCTTGTTATAACTTCTTCTCTTATCTATGCTTGGTCTTTTGCGACCGTGATTTCGACCATATTGTTCTTCTTTGATCCCATTTCTTGGACAAGTTTAAGTGCTTGCCTTCTGCATATGATTTCACTTGTCCAACCTCTATCCCGCTCTACCCTTGAGTATACTCTCTGGTACCGCGGGAATATCATGGAACTACATAACTCCTTATGGGTTCTTCATCAACTGTTATTTCTCATCGATTCCAATTTTCTTGGGTTCTGGGTTGTCGTCAACCGAGAACACTGATAAGTGAATCAATTCCGCACTTCGATTCGATAACTTTAAGTATTCTTCATTGCTTATGAGTTTATTAATCTTTCAAGTCATTGCTAGCCTGATCGGCTATATCATTATCGTGCAACTTTTAACTGTGCTACCTGGCCCCTCTTTCCGGAGCACAGATTTAGATGGTAAGCAAATCTTCTGTGATCTTCCTCGTCATATCATTTCTCCTTGAACAGACTTGATTTTGAGTTTGTGTCGTACCCATGGTTCCAATAACCTTTTGCTTCATCATTCCTTTGACTCGATGTGATCGCTGATTGATTACATCTTCATGTAATCTCTCGACAATTGTGTCGTGATCATCATCAACCTTATGAGCTCTTCCAGGATATCAATTGAATTCATGATGAGAAATACCATCCTTGCCCTCGCTGATTTGTGTTGTCATCGACCACTTTATTGCCTTCCCACCAACACAAGCTTGTCCGTGTTTGGTGTTATACCTTGAGTTCCTTGCTATCCAGCAATTGTTCTTCTTTACCTTGGAACATTACCATCTCTTATGTCCTCAATGTTGTGAGAATTTCACCACCTCTGGAGAATTGTTGATACAAGTGATACTTATCACCATCACCATTCTTCTCTTGGTCACCATGTTATTTCTAACCACCGACAAATGGAATGTGATGTGTAATTCCAAAATTTCTAGCAACCCTATTGCTTTGAAGTTAATGGTCAGCCGTTCATTCTTAGTCTATTGATTATTGAATCACCATTCCGACATTTGTCGTGCAACCCAACCCATATTTCGGGCGCACCTTTCAACCAATGTTTAATTATGTATGTTTTCCTCGAGCATACCTCACTATAACATTTGATCTGAAAAGGGTTATCTCCTTGTTCAGATAATCGTGGAAATCCATCTTTTGAGATCTCAATGGAATGTCGCTGAGTCCATCAGCCACCTCCTCATTCTCTCCTTGACTTAATGATGAACTCTTGTTTCGAAACTCGCTTCCATAGTTCAGTTCCCAAGAATCTTACAATGTCATCTCGACAATTTGTGTTGCACCTTTTCTTCACAGACATCCTGAGTCTGAGTTATCCTGACACCAATCAGACCTGAATCTCGGTCAGATATGGTGGTTGGGACAACTTTCCAGGAGTTATGATGTTGGTCCTTTAATGACCCGGTAATATGATGTCATGTCTAGCACCCCCCCCCCTCGGCTGGAGGACCTGTCATTATAATTTCTTTTGCAAAGATAACCATTCTTCTTGGAGAGAATTGTAAGACTTATTTTATAAGTTGCTCCTGATGGATCATTTGCGTATCCAAAGACTGACCCTTGATTGAAACACCATATCATTGCTACCTCGAAGCATGACTATGATACCCCGCTCATCAACAAGAACATTGGAGGCGCGATGCTAAATGTTTCTTGGTCAGATATCCAAACACCGTTGTATGGGTAACATCTGGATTAATCACTGCCTCTTTATTTGAATGGTTGGGTACTTGCTCTCCTACCCTGTATGTCATGTTCGGCTTGTATATGGGAAGGATATACTCCTAATAGTTGCGTGTAATCACAATTTTCCTTTCCATTGTTCTGTTTAATCTGATAATCACGTTTTCCTTTCCATTCTTTTGTTTAACCTTTCCTGTAATCTGACTTAACTAAGCAGAGATAATTCCCTGCTTCGGTAAGCACCTTGTTGTACCACTCTGTCTATAAGACCCTGTTACTATTGTTGATGACATCCCGATAACCACTGATGGACGAGAACTTTGCCTATTGGTCTGCCTCGTTCAACGAGCAGGAAATGGTTCTCTTCATCCCTTGCCCTTGGTATCGCTGTTGTTGCCGACATAATTGACAGGCTACCCTCCGACATACCTTGCTTCCATGATCACGCAAGACGTCTTCACCATCCCTACTTTTAACCCACATGGTGGGCCCATAACCCACAGTTCCACAGGATCAAAACCTGACTCTCCTGTACACCCCCTGTTCCCAAGGTTGTTCCTCGCGCGTGGCCTCGCATGTAATTCACGAGCCACCTTCAGGTCTGATATCGGACACAATACTTATTCCCGTTGCTTTGACACTTTCACGCCCTATAACAGGCATCGAACGATTGCCTGCCCGCTCGAAACTTCCTAGGATACCTCCTTACTTTGCTCTCTATATTTTCTTAAGTTTCGATTCGAGAGTTACTTTCCGCCACCTTCCTCGATGTTGTCGACCCTATAGTCAACCTTGCCGAGGTCCGTTCTCTGAGAATGCCTGTCAGGACCCCGACTCGATGTCACATCGATCTAGCCGGTAACACCTCATATCACTTTGCGGCCTCACGCACGGTATCCTCACGGGTGTCGCCTTACCTTTGCCCGGGACCGTTTGCGCCTTTTGGCTCACGTATATGATAGTGTCGCTAGCATCCATATGATAAAGAGCCCGGGCTGACATGACTAGTCGTAAACCCAAAGTGGCACAGACTTACAGGGACAGGCATTCATGACCCAGCTTCGAACGTGTCGGTCATCAGCAAGTGGGTCCGGGCTGTAGCACTGGGCTAGCAGGACTCCGGTAAACCGGGCTGTAGCGGGCTAACAGGACTCCGGTACTCAAAGCGTGACATTTCCCCGAAGGGACAGACACAGGAACGAAGAAGGACACATGCCGGCCAGCCTAAGTGTTCCAGAGCAGTAGCATGCTACCATGGCTCAGCGGTAACACTAGGAGACATTTCCCGGTAAGAGGGGCTACTAAAGATAAACAACTAGGTAGTCAGATCCCACACATACCAAGCATTTCAATCATACACACAATATGCTCGATATGTGCAAATACAACGAAGCATCACAACATGACTCTACGACACAAGTACTTTTATTTAAGGCTCAGCGAGCCATACATAACATACACACAAAGGTACGGGTCTCACGACCCAACATACAAGTCATACAGTCATACAAGCCAACAGCGGAAGTAACTTGTCTGAGTACAGACAACTAGTAAAATAAAGGAGGCTCGGAAGCCTAACTACACTATGTGGTCCATCACAAGCTCAGGGTCACCACCTGGGTCTTTAGCCTACTCGTTGATGTCAACGTCTACATAGAACCCATCAGAAGGGGTTGCAGCGTCTTCTGTAAAAATGTAGATTATAGAAACATGAGTACAAAGGTACCAAGCAAGACTTACATCAGATCCTACATACATGCATAGTATCAAGAAGGTTGGTGGAGTTATTGCAGCAAGCCAGCTTTGACTCCTGGCTAGACTATCCTACGATACTCCAACTTGAAATAGTTTTGCGGACACGAGTCCACTATTCACCACTTCAATACACTACCGAGGATCCACCTCCGTCTTCCTACGGAAGAGCCATCCTCGGCACTCACACTTATCTTGAGGCTTTTAGTAGTTTCCATTTACTTGTCTATGAACTGTATAGGCAACCAAGTAGTCCTTTACCCCGGACGCGGCTATTCGAATAGATCATGTTAACCCTGCAGGGGTGTACTTCTTCATACACGCTCTCACCACTTATCGTCGTTTACACGACATGTACTCGGCAACCTTCAAGCGGAAGCCCAACGTGGGTGTCGGCCACGACCTACCTAATCACCTAAGCCTCCAGTCCAGGTTTATCGCCTATTCAGGTTCCATCCGCAGGGAGTCCGGCCGAGGTTTCCCATACGGCCCCGAACGATGTGAACAGGGTTCCCGAGATACCTAACGGGTATTCGGTACACCGTGCCACGTACCTACCGCATCACAGCCCACCCCTACGGTCAGCGCTGTCCACGGCCTCCAGTAGGCTACAAACACCAGAAACTACTTGCAACTCCTGGACGGAGAACTAGGGTGAATAAGAAGTCGAGAGGGTCCATTGGTTTCGGGCCCAATGCATGGTAGTAGCTGATTCTTAAATCACACATACAGATCTCAATGCTTAAGGTCGGCTTCAATGAAACAACCCACCATGTACTCCTACATGGCCTCTCATCGATACCTTTACCAATTCGTGTTCACCACACCACTCTCATTACCGACATAATCATTTCACTCTAGCCCATCACCCAGATGAACCAGACCTGACACGACTCTAAGCATAGCAGGCTTAGCAAGGTAGGAACAACACATACATATGGCTCAATCAACTCCTACACATGCTAGTGGGTTTCATCTAGTTACTGTGGCAATGACAGGTCATGCAGAGGAAATGGGTTCAACTACCGTAACACACAGCAGTTTGAATCGCGTTGTCTTAATGCAGTAAAAGAGAGCAGGAGCGAGAACATGGGATTGTATCGATATGATCAGATGGTTGGTTGCTTGCCTGATGGTTCGTTGCACGGATACGGTTCTTCGTTAGGGTAATCACGGTACTCCTCGGGGACAGATCCTGTCGCAAAGGACATCGATACACAAACATCACCAAACAATATGCAACAATATGATGCATGCATGAAACATGGCAATATGAGTGTGTTGGGCTAATGCAACTAAAACCAGAAGGGTTTGAACAAATTTGAATCAAGGATTCAAATTTCAAATTCAAATATGGCCTTTTAAAGTGCCTTTTCTTGTTCTGATTAAAACATCAACTTAACTTGTTTGATCATGCATGGAAATGGTACAGATGGATAGATTGGATTTTTCTGATCATTTTTCATATATAATTTGTCCAATTTGGAGTTACAGAATAAAAGTTATGAATTTTTGAAGTTTAATTAATATTCTGGAATTTCCTGATTTAATTCAACGCTGTCAGGACCCCGACTCGATGTCACATCGATCTAGCCGGTAACACTTCATATCACTTTGCGGCCTCACGCACGGTATTCCCACGGGTGTCGCCTTACCTTTGCCCGGGACCGTTTGCGCCTTTTGGCTCACGTATATGATAGTGTCGCTAGCATCCATATGATAAAGAGCCCAGGCTGACATGACTAGTTGTAAACCCAAAGTGGCACAGACTTACAGGGACAGGCATCCATGACCCAGCTTCGAACGTGTCGGTCATCAGCAAGTGGGTCCGGGCTGTAGCACTGGGCTAGCAGGACTCCGGTAAACCGGGCTGTAGCGGGCTAACAGGACTCCGGTACTCAAAGCGTGACATTTCCCCGAAGGGACAGACACAGGAACGAAGAAGGACACATGCCGGCCAGCCTAAGTGTTCCAGAGCAGTAGCAAGCTACCATGGCTCAGCGGTAACACTAGGAGACATTTCCCGGTAAGAGAGGCTACTAAAGATAAACAACTAGATAGTCAGATCCCACACATACCAAGCGTTTCAATCATACACACAATATGCTCGATATGTGCAAATACAACGAAGCATCACAACATGACTCTATGACACAAGTACTTTATTTTAAGGCTCAGTGAGCCATACATAACATACACAAAGGTACGGGTCTCACGACCCCACATACAAGTCATACAGTCATACAAACCAGCAGCGGAAGTAACTTGTCTGAGTACAGACAACTAGTAAAATAAAAGAGGCTTGGAAAGCCTAGCTATACTACGTGGTCCTTCACAAGCTCAGGGTCACCACCTGGGTCTTTAGCCTACTCGTTGATGTCAACGTCTACATAGAACCCATCAGAAGGGGTTGCAGCGTCTTCTGTAAAAATGTAGATTATAGCAACATGAGTACAAAGGTACTCAGCAAGACTTACATCAGATCCTACATACATGCATAGTATCAAGAAGGGTTGGTGGAGTTATTGCAGCAAGCCAGCTTTGACTCATGGCTAGACTATCCTACGATACTCCAACTTGAAATGGTTTTGCGCACACGAGTCCACTACTCACCACTTCAATACACTACCGAGGATCCACCTCCGTCTTCCTACGGAAGAGCCATCCTCGGCACTCACACTTATCTTGAGGCTTTTAGTAGTTTCCATTTACTTGTCTATGAACTGTATAGGCAACCAAGTAGTCCTTTACCGCGGACGCGGCTATTCGAATAGATCATGTTAACCCTGCAGGGGTGTACTTCTTCATACACGCTCTCACCACTTACCGTCGCTTACACGACATGTACTCGGCAACCTTCAAGCGGAAGCCCAACGTGGGTGTCGGCCACGACCTACCTAATCACCTAAGCCTCCAGTCCAGGTTTATCGCCTATTCGGGTTCCATCCACAGGGAGTCCGGCCGAGGTTTCCCATACGGCCCCGAACGATGTGAACAGGGTTCCCGAGATACCTAACAGGTATTCGGTACACCGTGCCACGTACCTACCGCATCACAGCCCACCCCTACGGTCAGCGCTGTCCACGGCCTCCAGTAGGCTACAAACACCAGAAACTACTTGCAACTCCTGGACGGAGAACTAGGGTGAATAAGAAGCCGAGAGGGTCCATTGGTTTCGGGCCCAATGCATGGTAGTAGCTGATTCTTAAATCACACATACAGATCTCAGTGCTTAAGGTCGGCTTCAATGAAACAACCCACCATGTACTCCTACATGGCCTCTCATCGATACCTTTACCAAATCGTGTTCACCACACCACTCTCATTACCGACATAAACATTTCACTCTAGCCCATCACCCAGATGAACCAGACCTGACACGACTCTAAGCATAGCAGGCATGGCAAGGTAGGAACAACACATACATATGGCTCAAACAACTCCTACACATGCTAGTGGGTTTCATCTAGTTACTGTGGCAATGACAGGTCATGCAGAGGAAATGGGTCAACTACCGTAGCACACAGCAGTTTGAAACGCGTTGTCTTAATGCAGTAAAAGAGAGCAGGAGCGAGAACATGGGGTTGTATCGATATGATCAAATGGTTGGTTGCTTGCCTGATGGTTCGATGCACTGATACGGTTCTTCGTTAGGGTAATCACGGTACTCTTCGGGGACCGAACCTGCCGCAGAGAGCACCGATTCACAAACATTACCAAACAGTATGCAACAATATGATGCATGCATGAGACATGGCAAAATGAGTGTATTGGGCTAATGCAACTAAAACCAGAAGGGTTTGAACAAATTTGAATCAAGGATTCAAATTTCAAATTCAAATATGGCCTTTTAAAGTGCTTTTCCTTGTTCTGCTTAAAACATCAATTTAACTTGTTTGATCATGCATGAAAATAGTACAGATGGATAGATTGGATTTTTCTGATCATTTTTCATATATAATTTGTCCAATTTGGAGTTACAGAATAAAAGTTATGAATTTTTGAAGTTTAAATAATATTCTGGAATTTCCTGATTTAAATTAAATCCAGAAAATCAATTACTGTGTCAGCCTGACGTCAGTGTGACGTCAGCAGGTCAACGGAACTGGTCCAGGTCAAACCTGACAGTGGGTCCCGCATGTCAGGGTGATTATTTTAATTAAAATTTAATTAAAACTAATCCTGTTTAATTAACAGGGCTGGGCCCCACCTGTCATTGACTCAGGGGAGTCAACCAGGGCCCACCCGTGGTCAAACCCGGGTCGGCTGCACCGGCGTTTAGCCGCCGGCGAGCCCGACGCGGCGGCGGGAGTGGTTTTGGCTATTCCGGCCACCAAATGGGCCGCGGAGATCACCGGAGTGGAGCTGAGGACAAACCGCAGCTCTTGGCGGAGTCCGTTGGGGTCGGGGTGGCCGGAGTTGGCGCCGGCGACGACCTTGGCGGCCACCGGGGTTCGGCTGAAGACGAACTTGACGCTAGAGGGTTCGGTGAGGCTCGTGGAGTAGCTAGCTAGGTGCTGCGGGACTTGGTGAGTAAGATGGACACCATCTTGTGGCCGGAGGATGACCGGGAGCACGTCGGCGACGAGCTCCACGGCGGTGGGTGCGGTTGAGCTCCGGGAGGTTGCTACACGGCTCGGGAGCAAGAACGGAAGGGAGGGGAAGATGGCTAAGCTCACAGTGAGTGCGACGGAGTCCTTGGTGCGGCCGGAGATGGACCGGAGCGACGACGGCGTTGAAGGGGATCTCCGGCGACGGTGAGCTCGGGCGAGGTCGGTGCGGTGGTCTCGGGCGTTGCGAGCGCTCGGGGCTCGGCTGCTCGATGAAGTGGACAGCGGCGGAGCTCCTGGACACGGTGAGACGGCGTGGGGTGGTCGGAGGGCGTGGCT
The DNA here is from genome assembly GCF_018294505.1 of Triticum aestivum. NCBI lineage: Eukaryota > Viridiplantae > Streptophyta > Magnoliopsida > Poales > Poaceae > Triticum > Triticum aestivum. Next base: position 74,997,903 of record NC_057809.1, read on the forward strand.
ACGGCGAGGGGGTGGCGGCGATGGCGTCGGCCATGGCTGGGGCGTGCGAGGGGGAGGAGCTGGAGAGGAGAGGGGGTGTCTGGGGGGTTCGGGGGAGAGAGGGAGGCCGATCCACGACGTCACCTGGCGAGGGGAGCGGCGAGGCGGCGAGCAGGTGCGTGGCGCACGCCGCGGTCGCCGTCGGGCACCTGCCTGCCTGCCTGGCCGGCAAGCAGCTCGCTGGAGCGGTGCTGGGCTGGGCCGGCAGGTGGGCCGGGGTAGGCGCCAGGTAAGCTTTCCCCCTTTTTTTCTGTTTCTGTTTTTATTTAATATATCTGCAACTTTGTTGAATTTAATAAAATACCTAGGCAACTTCAAAAATCACCAATTCACTCCTGGTCCATAGTTGGATTATTTCCAACATGAAACATTTTAGTTTGGAGGTATTTGAGCATTTAAATATTTTATATAATTTTAAATGCCCAAATTCAAATATTTATGAATTAATTCAAAAACCCTAAGATGGCCTAGGAAAATGTGCACCACTTTTGGCAGAGGTTCTGAACCAAGACAAAAATGATGGGCATTTTAGAAGGCATTTCAGGTTCATTGAAAATTATTTTGGTAAACCCTAGTTGGTTTCAGAGGGGACTGGGGGTTCTGTCATCCCCATTTCAAGTTTCTGATGAAAAAGTAAACATGATGCAACACTCTAATGCATGACTAGCTAGGGTGTGACAACTCACCCCCACTCAAAAGAATCTCGTCCCGAGATTTGGGTTCCTCCGGGAAGAAGGCGGGGTACTCGAGTCGAAGACGATCCTCCCTTTCCCAAGTTGCTTCATCCTCAGAATGGTGCGACCATTGAACCTTGAGAAACTTGATATTATGACGTCGAGTGGTACGTTCGGCCTGATCGAGGATACGAATGGGGTACTCTCGATATGTAAGATTATCTTGGAGATCAAGCGTTTCGTAGTCCACTCCACGGATAGGATCCGAGAAGCAACGCCTGAGTTGAGAAACGTGGAAGACATCATGGACTCTGGAGAGATGCGGAGGTAGTTCCAGCTGGTAGGCAACTTCTCCTCGTTTGGCGAGAATGCGAAAAGGTCCAATGTAACGAGGAGCCAATTTGCCTTTGATACCGAAACGATGGGTTCCCTTCAGAGGGGTGACCCGAAGATAAGCCTTCTCGTCAACCTCGAAAGTCATAGCCTTATGTTTTCGGTCATATTGACTCTTTTGACGAGATTGAGCTGTTTTCAACTTTTCACGAACGATACGAACTTGTTCTTCTGCTTCCTGAATCATATCCGGGCCAAAGAATTGTCTTTCCCCGGTCTCTGACCAGTTAAGGGGTGTTCGACACCGTCGTCCATAGAGAACTTCAAAAGGGGCTTTACCCAAGCTAGATTGATAGCTGTTGTTATAAGCGAATTCGGCAAATGGAAGGCACTTCTCCCAATCCATTCCGAATGAGATAACAGAGGCTCGAAGCATGTCTTCTAGAATCTGGTTGACGCGTTCCACTTGACCGCTCGACTGAGGGTGGAAGGCGGTGCTAAAGGAGAGACGGGTTCCCATAGCATTTTGGAAACTTTCCCAAAATCGAGAGGTGAAAAGACTTCCTCGATCCGAGTTAATTTCCAAAGTAACACCATGGAGGGACACTATTCGGGAGATGTATAAGTCTGCCAGCTGACTAGCGGTTATACTCTCACGAACAGGTAGGAAATGGGCTACTTTGGAAAGACGATCGACCACGACGAAAATAGCATTATTCCCTCTCTTGGTCCTGGGAAAACCGATAATGAAATCCATGCCAATTTTATCCCATTTCCATTCAGGAATAGCTAGGGGTTGAAGGGTGCCAGCAGGCCGTTGATGCTCTGCTTTTACACGACGACAGACGTCGCAATTAGCAATATACTGAGCAATTTCTCTCTTCATCCTAGTCCACCAGAACCTCTGGCGTAGGTCCTGATACATCTTAGTGCTACCGGGATGAATGGTGAGAGGAGATTCATGAGCTTCCTTAAGGATCAATCGCCTCAGGTTTCGCACTTTGGGAACCACTAGTCGATTTCCGAAGTATACGACCCCTTGATCGTTGATGGAGAAGCAATTCACAATTCCTTTCTGAATGTTTCTCTTGATGCGGGAGATTCCCGGATCTACCTTCTGTGCCTTGATAATCTGATCCGTAAGGGTAGGTTTTGCCACCAAGGTGGAAAGAAAACCTTGAGATACAATGTGAAGGTTAAGCTTCCGAAATTCCTCATGGAGAAGCGGTTGACTTTGTTGTAGCATCAGATTGTTACAATAAGATTTACGACTTAGCGCATCAGCCATGACGTTGGCTTTCCCTGGGGTGTAGGTTATTCCTAAGTCGAAGTCTGTGATCAATTCAACCCAACGTCTTTGCCTGAGATTTAGATCCGGTTGGGTGAAAATGTACTTCAGGCTTTGGTGATCAGTGAATATTTCGCAACGGTTACCGAGGAGGTAATGTCGCCAGGTTTTAAGTGCATAGACTACGGCTGCAAGCTCTAGATCATGAGTGGGATAATTCTCCTCATGTGGGTGCAATTGCCGTGAAGCGTAGGCAATTACGTGTCGATCTTGCATGAGAATGCAACCTAGTCCTTGTCACGAGGCGTCGCAGTAGATAGCAAAGTCCTTGGAGAAGTCTGGCGGTACCAGTACGGGAGCAGAGGTCAGGCGTCTTTTCAGTTCCTGAAAGCTGTGCTCACATTGTGGAGTCCACTCGAACTTCTTATCTTTCTTGAGGAGTTCGGTTAGAGGTTTGGCAACTTTGGAGAAGTTCTCGACAAAGCGACGACAATAGCTCGCTAAGCCCAGAAAACTCCGAACTTGCTTGACCGATTCAGGTGGAGTCCAATTAAGGACGGCTTGAACTCGCTCAGCGTTAACAGCAATACCTTTACCAGATATTACATGACCCAAATAGGTCACTTCTGACAACCAGAATTCACATTTAGAAAATTTGGCATAAAGGCGATGCTCTCGAAGTTTCTGCAACACTAGCCTTAGATGTTCAGCATGTTCTTCCTCGTTCTTGGAGTAGATGAGTATATCATCGAGGTAAACCACGACGAATTTATCCAAATACTCCATGAAGATTGAGTTCATTAACCGAGAAAAGGTGGCTGGAGCGTTGGTTAATCCGAAGGACATGACGGTGTACTCGTATTGGCCATAACGAGTAACAAAGGCCGTTTTAGGAATGTCCCCGTTTCTGATTTTGATTTGATGGTAGCCCAACCTCAAATCCATCTTGGAGAAGACTGAGGATCCAGCGAGCTGATCATACAGGTCGTTGATCCTGGGAAGCGGATATTTGTTCTTGATTGTGACCAAATTGACAGGTCGGTAATCTACAACCATCCGGTCCGTACCATCCTTCTTCTTGACGAATAGGACGAGGCAAGCCCACGGAGAAGAGCTAGGTCGGATGAAACCCTTTTTCAAGGACTCATCGAGTTGTTTCTTAAGTTCGGCTAGTTCTAGGGGTGCCATCTTATAAGGTCTTCTAGCAATCGGAACGGTTCCTGGAATGAGGTCTATTACGAACTCAACATCCCTGTCAGGTGGAACACCTGGCAATTCTTCTGGGAAGACATCCGGGAAGTCACGGACTACCGGAACGTCCTCAAGGTCTGGCAAAGGGCTGGCGTTAAGAGAAAATAATTGTCGCTTGGCTATTCGGGTCAAGACATTGACTATCTTCCCCGAAGGATGGGTGAGTTGAACAGTCCTAGAGAAGCAATCAATTTGGGCATGATGAGCCGACATCCAGTCCATACCCAAAATGATATTAATATCCGAAGATTTAAGGGCTATCAAAGACGCGAGGAAAACAAGTCTGTCGACTTGGATTTCATTTCCATGGCTTACTCGAGAAGTTTGCCATTTGGATCCCGGAGTTTGAATTACCATAGAGGTTGGCATATCACCGAATGCGACGTTATGCAAACGAGCATAATTTTCAGATATAAAAGAATGAGAGGCTCCTGTATCGAAAAGAACAGATGCCGGGTGGCAATTAACAAGAAGCGTACCGAGAACGACGTTGGGATCCTCTTGAGCTTCTTCGGCAGAAATACAATTGACATGGCCACGTGAAGCGGTGACCGGCTTGGCGAGGAATATTTTTCATGTCGGCTTGCCACGGCCAACAGCTTTAGCAGATTGATTGGGGTTGGTCTGGGGACACTCACGCATATAGTGGCCAGATTCCCCACACTTGAAACAAGTCACGGAACTGGTACGTGGAGGAGCATTGTTAGTTGGACCCCCATAGGGCTTGGCTGGAGCAGACTGTTGAACGGGGCGAGGCGCCTGGAAGGATGGCCTCGGTGTAAACCTGGGTGGCAGGGCGGTGTTGGGTACCCACACGCGGCGCTTCTGAGGACCAGCACCGGATGAGGAACCCATGTCACGGCCATGCTTGCGTGTTGCGTCATAATTAGTCTGACCAGTTTCAGCACTGATGGCTTTGTTGACAAGTTTCTGAAAAGATGTGCACTCATGCAGACGGAGGTCGCGGCGAAGCTCAGGACTAAGGCCCTTACGGAACCTTGCTTGCTTCTTGGCGTCAGTAGAAACTTCCTCGGTTGCATATCGTGCGAGATTACCAAACTCCCTGCTGTAAGCATCCACAGAGAGTCGGCCTTGGGTGAAACTGCAAAATTCTTCACGTTTACGGTCCATGAGACCCTCCGGAATGTGATGTTCACGGAAAGCCTCACGGAACTCAGCCCAAGTAGTGACATGGCCCGCTGGGCGCATAGCTCCATAATTCTCCCACCATAGACTGGCGGGGCCTTCAAGATGATATGCAGCAAAGGTGACCTTGTCAGCCTCCGCCACCAGCGCGGAATGCAGTTTGTGAGAGATACTGCGAAGCCAGTCATCAGCGTCGAGAGGCTCGACGGAGTGGTGGAACGTGGGTGGATGTAATTTGATAAAATCACTGAGTGACACCACGTTAGTCCTCTGATGGTGTGCCGTGTTCTGTTCAATACGCTCTAACAAACGGTTGGTCTCCCGCTTGTTTCTCTCAGCTTCCATCATAACCTCGGCTAGTGAAGGAGGATGAGGCAGATTTACATCCCTGGCTTCACTGCCTTCGGCCTGCTCTTGAGAAGCAGGGTTAGCGCGCGTGTTGACCATCCTAGGTAAACAAGACAATGATTTAGTCAGGATGATAAAATTCCGACATAGGGTAGAAATGTAAGGAATAACTCGAAATGCAAGATGATCATCCGTATGACATGGTAGATACAGAAACTGCTTCTTTTATTCCATCGTCATACACACCATACAGGGTTTAGTACAATACCAAACAAAGTACTATTACGGTGAAAGAGGATTACATCTCATCGGAGGCATTCCAAGCTCCTATACATTATTTTTCTACACCTCCGGAAGGAGTACAAACTAGGTCATATCCCACGAGTCACGCGGGACGATAGACGACACAGCTAGTGCGAACTAGTGATACTACCACTAACTCAGACCGATCCGTAGTAGTCCTCGTAAAAGTCAGCTCCATAGCCTGGGAGCTCAACATGATCATCCGGAAACAGACGATCTCGCGGAGCTTGTGGACCATAGGGGCTAGGATGAGGCCTTGGACCAACAAACGGTGGCCTGCGGGGACCGCGAGGTGGGGTGATGCCTCCTACATCACGCCAAACCATCACGTCTGGCAGAGCGGATCTCACAGGATAGAGATCGCGCATATCTGAATATCCAGCTTGCACCGCCGGTGCGAACCGAGTCAAAGTGGCCCAGTGGTCAGCACGGGTATTGAAGAGCTCTAACCTCAAGGCCCGATTTTCACGGTCCTTATCCTCGAGCATCTCGGCAGTGGTGCGAGTCCGTGAATCCTCCTGGGTGGGGTCAGCATAGATAGCCTGGAGATACCCTTGTGCTCCCGGAAGTGATCCTGGCATATACCGGAAATCAGAGTCCCGAAATATACCAGATCTGACTCGCATAATGGTCATCATAGAGTAGGCGGCGTCCTGCACAGCCATCTCAATGGTAACCCCGAGTCCATAAGAGCAGTGAAGAGGCTCGGTGGATCCAGGATAAGATGGAAATATCCTGACAGTGCAGAGATACTGGCTTTGATTAAAGTCTCGGAATTGCTCTTCGACCGTGTACTCAGGATACCAGCGGTATCCAGCCTCAGTCATTACCCTGACCAACTTGGCAGTATGGCCGGGTACATCTAGGCATCGAGTCAGGCGAACCACTTGATTGAGGTCGCGAGTGGCCATCTGAAAGCACAATCATAATGCAAGGGCATTAGAATTTCTAGCAAAATTTCGGCAGCATAACAGCTGTAAATGCTCAAGAAGGATTTGAGACATTTGACAAAGGATTTCGTACACACTCAACATCATCGTATCAAGTTCTGATTCCATTCTAACAACATAATGTGGTAGTAGAACTGAACTAGGCTTGTATCCATCAAACTTATAAGGTACTACTGAATAGTAACACGTGATCCTGATAGAGAGAATAGATCCTAATTCCTTAACCCCCGGTAGAAGAATGGACTGACTCAGATCAGAATGTTATAAGATAAAGAAGTAAAAGGAGCCTTACGTTCCCACCCACAAACAATTCCCCTACATATAACTAAAGAATTTCTAGACTTAACATCGACCAGTTTGGCTTGGAGAACCTACAGGCAGTCCGGCTCTGATGCCAACGCTGTCAGGACCCCGACTCGATGTCACATCGATCTAGCCGGTAACACCTCATATCACTTTGCGGCCTCACGCACGGTATCCTCACGGGTGTCGCCTTACCTTTGCCCGGGACCGTTTGCGCCTTTTGGCTCACGTATATGATAGTGTCGCTAGCATCCATATGATAAAGAGCCCGGGCTGACATGACTAGTCGTAAACCCAAAGTGGCACAGACTTACAGGGATAGGCATTCATGACCCAGCTTCGAACGTGTCGGTCATCAGCAAGTGGGTCCGGGCTGTAGCACTGGGCTAGCAGGACTCCGGTAAACCGGGCTGTAGCGGGCTAACAGGACTCCGGTACTCAAAGCGTGACATTTCCCCGAAGGGACAGACACAGGAACGAAGAAGGACACATGCCGGCCAGCCTAAGTGTTCCAGAGCAGTAGCAAGCTACCATGGCTCAGCGGTAACACTAGGAGACATTTCCCGGTAAGAGAGGCTACTAAAGATAAACAACTAGATAGTCAGATCCCACACATACCAAGCATTTCAATCATACACACAATATGCTCGATATGTGCAAATACAACGAAGCATCACAACATGACTCTATGACACAAGTACTTTATTTAAGGCTCAGAGAGCCATACATGACATACACAAAGGTACGGGTCTCACGACCCAACATACAAGTCATACAGTCATACAAACCAGCAGCGGAAGTAACTTGTCTGAGTACAGACAACTAGTAAAATAAAGAGGCTTGGGAAGCCTAGCTATACTACAAGGTCCTTCACAAGCTCAGGGTCACCACCTGGGTCTTTAGCCTACTCGTTGATGTCAACGTCTACATAGAACCCATCAGAAGGGGTTGCAGCGTCTTCTGTAAAAATGTAGATTATAGCAACATGAGTACAAAGGTACTCAGCAAGACTTACATCAGAACCTACATACATGCATATTATCAAGAAGGGTTGGTGGAGTTATTGCAGCAAGCCAGCTTTGACTCTTGGCTAGACTATCCTACGAGACTCCAACTTGAAATGGTTTTGCGCACACGAGTCCACTACTCACCAATTCAATACACTACCGAGGATCCGCCTCCGTCTTCCTACGGAAGAGCCATCCTCGGCACTCACACTTATCTTGAGGCTTTTAACAGTTTCCATTTACTTGTCTATGAACTGTATAAGCAACCAAGTAGTCCTTTACCGCGGACGCGGCTATTCGAATAGATCATGTTAACCCTGCAGGGGTGTACTTCTTCATACACGCTCTCACCACTTACCGTCGTTTACACGACATGTACTCGGCAACCTTCAAGCGGAAGCCCAACGTGGGTGTCGGCCACGACCTACCTAATCACCTAAGCCTCCAGTCCAGGTTTATCGCCTATCCAGGTTCCATCCGCAGGGAGTCCGGCCGAGGTTTCCCATACGGCCCCGAACGATGTGAACAGGGTTCCCGAGATACCTAACGGGTATTCGGTACACCGTGCCACGTACCTACCGCATCACAGCCCACCCCTACGGTCAGCGCTGTCCATGGCCTCCAGTAGGCTACAAACACCAGAAACTACTTGCAACTCCTGGACGGAGAACTAGGGTGAATAAGAAGCCGAGAGGGTCCATTGGTTTCGGGCCCAATGCATGGTAGTAGCTGATTCTTAAATCAAACATACAGATCTCAGTGCTTAAGGTCGGCTTCAATGAAACAACCCACCATGTACTCCTACATGGCCTCTCATCGATACCTTTACCAAATCGTGTTCACCACACCACTCTCATTACCGACATAACCCAGATGAACCAGACCTGACACGACTCTAAGCATAGCAGGCATGGCAAGGTAGGAACAACACATACATATGGCTCAAACAACTCCTACACATGCTAGTGGGTTTCATCTAGTTACTGTGGCAATGACAGGTCATGCAGAGGAAATGGGTCAACTACCGTAGCACACAGCAGTTTGAAACGCGTTGTCTTAATGCAGTAAAAGAGAGCAGGAGCGAGAACATGGGGTTGTATCGATATGATCAAATGGTTGGTTGCTTGCCTGATGGTTCGATGCACTGATACGGTTCTTCGTTAGGGTAATCACGGTACTCTTCGGGGACCGAACCTGCCGCAGAGAGCACCGATTCACAAACATTACCAAACAGTATGCAACAATATGATGCATGCATGAGACATGGCAAAATGACTGTATTGGGCTAATGCAACTAAAACCAGAAGGGTTTGAACAAATTTGAATCAAGGATTCAAATTTCAAATTCAAATATGGCCTTTTAAAGTGTTTTTCCTTGTTCTGCTTAAAACATCAATTTAACTTGTTTGATCATGCATGAAAATAGTACAGATGGATAGATTGGATTTTTCTGATCATTTTTCATATATAATTTGTCCAATTTGGAGTTACAGAATAAAAGTTATGAATTTTTGAAGTTTAAATAATATTCTGGAATTTCCTGATTTAAATTAAATCCAGAAAATCAATTACTGCGTCAGCCTGACGTCAGTGTGACGTCAGCAGGTCAACGGAACTGGTCCAGGTCAAACCTGACAGTGGGTCCCGCATGCCAGGGTGATTATTTTAATTAAAATTTAATTAAAACTAATCCTGTTTAATTAACAGGGCTGGGCCCCACGTGTCATTGACTCAGGGGAGTCAACCAGGGCCCACCCGTGGTCAAACCCGGGTCGGCTGCACCGGCGTTTAGCCGCCGGCGAGCCCGACGCGGCGGCGGGAGTGGTTTTGGCTATTCCGGCCACCAAATGGGCCGCGGAGATCACCGGAGTGGAGCTGAGGACAAACCGCAGCTCTTGGCGGAGTCCGTTGGGGTCGGGGTGGCCGGAGTTGGCGCCGGCGACGACCTTGGCGGCCACCGGGGTTCGGCCGAAGACGAACTTGACGCTAGAGGGTTCGGTGAGGCTCGTGGAGTAGCTAGCTAGGTGCTGCGGGACTTGGTGAGTAAGATGGACACCATCTTGTGGCCGGAGGATGACCGGGAGCACGTCGGCGACGAGCTCCACGGCGGTGGGTGCGGTTGAGCTCCGGGAGGTTGCTACACGGCTCGGGAGCAAGAACGGAAGGGAGGGGAAGATGGCTAAGCTCACAGTGAGTGCGATGGAGTCCTTGGTGCGGCCGGAGATGGACCGGAGCGACGACGGCGTTGAAGGGGATCTCCGGCGACGGTGAGCTCGGGCGAGGTCGGTGCGGTGGTCTCGGGCGTTGCGAGCGCTCGGGGCTCGGCTGCTCGATGAAGTGGACAGCGGCGGAGCTCCTGGACACGGTGAGACGGCGTGGGGTGGTCGGAGGGCGTGGCTACGGCGAGGGGGTGGCGGCGATGGCGTCGGCCATGGCTGGGGCGTGCGAGGGGGAGGAGCTGGAGAGGAGAGGGGGTGTCTGGGGGGTTCGGGGGAGAGAGGGAGGCCGATCCACGACGTCACCTGGCGAGGGGAGCGGCGAGGCGGCGAGCAGGTGCGTGGCGCACGCCGCGGTCGCCGTCGGGCACCTGCCTGCCTGCCTGGCCGGCAAGCAGCTCGCTGGAGCGGTGCTGGGCTGGGCCGGCAGGTGGGCCGGGGCAGGCGCCAGGTAAGCTTTCCCCCTTTTTTTCTGTTTCTGTTTTTATTTAATATATCTGCAACTTTGTTGAATTTAATAAAATACCTAGGCAACTTCAAAAATCACCAATTCACTCCTGGTCCATAGTTGGATTATTTCCAACATGAAACATTTTAGTTTGGAGGTATTTGAGCATTTAAATATTTTATATAATTTTAAATGCCCAAATTCAAATATTTATGAATTAATTCAAAAACCCTAAGATGGCCTAGGAAAATGTGCACCACTTTTGGCAGAGGTTCTGAACCAAGACAAAAATGATGGGCATTTTAGAAGGCATTTCAGGTTCATTGAAAATTATTTTGGTAAACCCTAGTTGGTTTCAGAGGGGACTGGGGGTTCTGTCATCCCCATTTCAAGTTTCTGATGAAAAAGTAAACATGATGCAACACTCTAATGCATGACTAGCTAGGGTGTGACAATGCCCACCCTTTATTCTTTCGTAAGTACGATGGAGTTCCTGAAGAAAGGACGCTAACTTCATCATGATGACCTGAAGCAGAGAAATGAAGACATCAACGAAAGGGATCAACCTCTTCGAAAGAGCAACCAAAGACGAGAAGACCCGTTAGAATTTCGTAACCTGAATTTTCCCCTTAGTCCCCCTCATAAATCTCGGGACGAGATTTCTTGTAGTGGAGGAGAATTGTGACGCCCGGGTAATCAAGCTACAGTAACCCTCTGGTAATGATGCCACGTCACCTCGATTATTGTTGATAATCTCGCGTTAGTTCAAAACCGATTCAAATTCAAATCTGAATTAAAGTTAAAACTATTAAAGTTTTCAAAAGTCAAAACTAAATTGTTCCTAACGTGTCAAAAAAAACCCGTAACAAATGTTGGTGAAGAAATCATATTCTAATGAAAAACTTAAATGAATTTAATAAACTAGAACAGCGATAAAACAATTATCTAAAATGCTTTTAAAATAATAAGCACATGCAATACACTTTATTTAAAGTGCCAGAATATCTGGGGCTGTGACCAATTTAATAACACCAAATTAGTTGTCGCTCCTAAATATTTTTAAAACTAAAATAAAAGAAAACTGAAAAGAAATAGAAAGACAAAAAAAAATAGAAGGAACAACCCCCCATCTGGGCCTCGGCCCAGCAGGCCGACGGGTCGCCAGGCCGGCCTACCCCGGTCCCCCTTATCCC
>NC_057809.1:75009528-75010865 GCF_018294505.1 Triticum aestivum
GCTCGATCTGGAGCCGCCGCCGCCTGTCTCCGGCTCGCCTCCCTCCTCGCTCCTCTTCCCTGACCTGATCTGGATCGGGAAGGGGCAATGAGGCCGACGCCCCTTTCGTCAACGCCGTCGCTGTACGACACAACAACCGCTCGTGGACAACGTCGCCGCCTCGTCCCGCCACTACCTCGCCGGACCGCCTCCCCGTCTCCGTCGGTCGTCCCCGTCCTCCTCCCCACGGGTCGCCCCTGAGCCTCGATGCCCATGTGCCCCTGCAAACACCGGTGAGGCCCTCGACTTCGGCCTTCCCTCTTCCCTTCCTTTCGTCCGCGGTCACCGCGCTTGTCCACCCGCGCCCGCCCGCGCGATGCGCGTGTGCCCCGTGCACCCCGTTGTGCGCCTTGTAGCACTCGCCCACGCCCCACAGCCACCATGCTCGCGCCCCGTTTAACCGTGCTCGCCCCCGGAGCGCACCCACGCACTTCCGTGCGTCCGCGCCGGATCTGGTCCTTGCCTTCGGCCACGCCCTTGGCCGGCCAACGCCTCCTTGCCTGTTCCACCTCCACCGACCGCCTCTGCTCCCCCCAGCTCTCCCCGGCTACAGCTCGCCGAAGCACTACGGTGGCGCGCCGGCGCCATCTCCCACCAGGCGCACCCAGCGCCCAAGTCGGGTGCACCCCCGCGGGCCAGCGCCCATTTGGGTGTGCCTGACGCCCGACCCGCTATGACCCCTAGGGCCTATGACATGTGGGGCCGCCCTCTTTGAAACGTTAAAAAAATGATGAAAATAAAAATAATAACAATTAATTAATTAATTAGTATAATTAATTAATTTAATTTAATTAACTCTGTTTAGTTAACTATCTAAATCTAATTAACCTGCTAATTAAAATGCTAGTTGATAATTAGTGAACAACCTATGACACCTGGGACCCACAAGTCAGGTTGACCAGTCAACTCTGTTGACTGCTGATGTCAGCATGACATCATGCTGATGTCATTAAATCATTTTCGAATTAATTAAATAATTAATTAAATTTCAGAAATTAATAAAATCTTTAGAAAATCATATCTTTTAATCCGTAACTCGGATTAAAATATTTTCAACATGAAAGTTGCTCAGAACGATGAGACGAATCCGGATACGTAGCCCGTTCGTCCGCCACGCGTCCCTAGCATAGTGAACCTGCAACATTTCACCTTCGGTTCATCTGTCCGGAAACACGGAACACCGGGGATACTTTCCCGGATGTTTCCCCCCTTCACCGGTATCACCTCATACCGCGTTAGAACACGTCTAGCTCTGCTTGTTGTACTGTTATGCACTTGCTTGCTATGTATTTACTGTT